>NW_011934200.1:222625-246524 GCF_000733215.1 Auxenochlorella protothecoides
CGCGCCGCGGCCCGCACCGCTCGCCGCCCCCGCGCTGCAGCGGGAGCTCCTCCTGCGCGTGGACGTGCCGCCGGGGGTGTTTGCCGGCAAGGCCGGCGACGCTGCCACGGCCCTGGAGCTCCGCATCGTCAACAGGTGTGGGGTCCGAGCGCAGTGGGTGGTGTGTTGGCGAGGGGCGGGTGGGTGGTGGCTGGTATCTTGTGAGCGGCATGAGCCAATCGGGCATCTCCTTCCTGCATGCCCCGGAGCTCAGTCTGGGAGAGTCGAGGCCCCGGGCGGCTTGCCTGGGGTGCAAGGATGCCATCGCCCTCCATCGATGCCTTCATGCCACGGTGTCCCGCCCCACCTCAAGAAACGCCCGCCCCCCTCCCTCCAGGCCCTGATCGGCGTCTGTCCAGCTGCAGCGCTGCGCCGCTCCTGGCGCCGCGAATGCGACGACCCAGCCGCGCTGCGTGCTGTGGACCGACACGCTGCCCTGCGGCGTGACCTGCGCGGCCGCCACGCCCGCCCTCTCCGCGCTGGGCCTGCAGGACGGCAGCCTGCTGGTGTACAGCCCCGCCGGGCGGCGCCTGGCGGGCCCGCTGCAGCTGGGCGCCGGAGTCACGCGCCTGGCCGCGCGCGGCGCGCGCCTGCTCTCGCTCACCACCTCCGGCGTGGCGCAGTTGTGGGTGCTGGGGGCCCGAGGGGCCCCCGCTCCCTCCTCCGCGCCGGCCTGGCCTGCCTGCTGGAGGGCGGCGCCCGCCTGGCGGGCCTGACGCTGTCGGCCGCGGGGGCGCCGGTGGCCACGCTCTCCGACGGCGCCGCCTACGTCTACGCGCCCGGGCTGGACGCCTGGACGCGCGCCGCCGAGGCCGGCGTCGGCGCCTCCGCCCACCGCCCCGGGCCACTGCTGGCGGGGGCGGGGGAGCTGGAGCGCATGCAGGCCGAGGCGCTGGCGGCGGGCGCCGGGGCCGCGCCCGCGCGCGCCCTGGCCGCGCACCGTGGCGACGCCGCCGCCACGCGCGCGCACCTGGAGGCCTCCCTCGCGGCTGCCCTGGCCCTGCGCTCGGCGGAGGAGTACCGCAGCTGGCTCCTCAAGTACGCCGGCTTCCTGGCAGGTGCGAGGGGGTTAGGGGGGCAAGGGGTGGAAGTCCCATGGCTCAGGCGCATCTCCTCGATGTAGCGTTGTGCACCGGGGATGCTCCCTCCGTGGCATCCGTGGCAGGGCGGCATCTTGCGGTCTGGTGCCACGCTGGATGGTGCATGCACATCCTGCACACCGAGCACTCCCCTCCCCTCACATGCTCCCTCCCCTCACATGCTCCCTCCCCTCACATGCTCCCTCCCCTCACATGCTCCCTCCCCTCACATGCTCCCTTTCCACACGCAGAAGCACGGGACGAGACGCGTCTGCACGAGCTCTGCTCCGACCTCCTGGGCCCGCCGGGGCCTGCCAGTCGGGGCGCCCCGCCCACCGGTGCCATGGACGGTGTCGCCGACCCGGCATCATCCCAGGGCTGGGAGCCGCGGGTGCTGGGGCTGGACAAGCGGGATCTGTTGCGCTCCGCCCTCCTGCCGGCCATCGCCAGGAACCGCGAGCTGCAGTCCCTGGCGGCCCGCTTCAGGGATGCCCTGGACGACCTGCAGCAGCTGTCCTGACGTGTGGTGTGTGCATGGTACTGCATTGTTGCTTACATCATGCATGACAAGCATGTGCACGCTGAGGCTGGAGGCCCATGCTGGGGCACGGCTGAGAATGAAGGGTGCCCAGAGCGCCATACAAGCAATCAAGGTGCGGATGCTGCACGGCAGGTTCAGCGCTCGTCTCTGATGGAGGCCGGCAGGCGGGGCAACCATCGTGCCGGTGTGTCACGCAGTGCTCTGTGAGGTTGTGCTGCGTGCCTCCCTGAGCGACCTCGAGCCTCGCCCGATGCCCCGGCGACGCACGCCACCCCCCCGCCCCCCCCCGCCGCTCACGTCACGTCAGCTGGACGCCGGCCCTGGAGGCCAGGGACGCGAGCTTGGCCTGGTGGTCCGCGGAGACGTGCGCCGCCACGAGCGCGGGCACGGTCCCCGGCGCTGCTGCGCCACGCTTTGCCAGGCTGGCGGCCAGGAAGACGCCAGCGTCCTTGATGCCGGGGAGTGGGTCGGGTTCGACTCTGCAGAGCGATGAGAGGTTGGGTTTGGAATGGATTGAGGGTGGGGGATGCAGGACCTCATTGCACCAGCATGGCACGACGACGGGACTCCCGCAATCGCAGGATGACCTGCGGCGACTGAGACCACATGCCCTCCCCACCTCTGCGCATTGTGCAGCTTTGCAAAGGCGGCCGAGTAGCCGCCGGCGCCCACGCCCGCCTCCTCGTCGCCGGCCTCGTCGCCTGCGGTGGCGATGTCGACAGGCTGAACTCGATCACCCTCATTCACCATGAGCTGGACCACGCCGGGGCACACAGGTGGCGATCGCTGCCTGCCTCCCACACTGTCTCCACCCGTCCTCATTCCCCCCTTCCTCCACTTTCCCAGCTGTACCGGAGGCGCCGGCACTGCTGCTGGTGCCATCCAGGAGCCGGAGGAGGGCGTCCAGGAGCTTGCCCGCGACGCCCTGGTTCTCCTGGGCCTGCAGCTGCGGCGCCTCCACGATCAGCTTGGTGATCCCCACCACCACCAGCTTCTCCTCCCACTGCCCGCTCACATTCGCTAGATTTGGGGCGATGACCTGGTCGGTTGAGGAGGGGTTGAGGGGTCTCAGATTGCGACAGGGTGCGCTGTGCAAGGGAAGGCTGGGCTGTCGTGCAGGACAAGGGGGTCCGAGGTGAGCTGCACACCTTTCCCTGGCACACCCTCCTCCCCAACCTCTGGCCCAGAGCCCCTAACCCTTCACCCTTTGCCCCCACACACGTGCATCGAGAGGGGCACGCCTTCCTGACGACAGTCCATCGCCCCTGCCCTCCCCACTCTCCTCCCCAGTACATCACCCAACCCACGGTGTCCAGGATCATGAGGCCGATCCCCGCCTGCACCGCCTCCAGCGCCTGCATCAGCTCCCCCGGCCCATGCAGCGCAGCAAAGGCGGCGGTGAAGACGACGAAGCCACGCACAAACTTGGCGGTGCGCGCGGCCTGCAGGCGCTGGAAGAGCAGGGTCCAGACGTGGGGCGTGTAGGGTGCCAGCGCGGTCAGCGGCACGCCGCCGCAGTACAGCGCATCCAGCAGGAGGAAGCCCTCGTGGTCCAGCGCGCGCGAGGCGACCAGCTTCTGGAAGATGCCCAGGACGGCGGGGAGGTGGCCGCCGGCGACGACCTGGGCGGGGGAGGCTGCGAGGTAGGCCCGCACCAGGCGGACCAGTGCAGGGGTGTTCCCGGACCGCTCCCAGAAGGTGGCAGAGAGGAGCGGCGGGAAGAGGGCCACGTAGGAGGGGGGAAGCGGCGTGCCGGGCTCCCGCGTCTCCAGCAGCTGGGCAAAGACTTGGAAGATGTAGGGGTGGAACTCCTGTGTTGTATGTGGGTCAGTGGAGAGGGATTCTGATTGCAAGTAGGAGCGGAGGCCGCCTTGTCAGGCTGGTAGGCCTGTGGATGGGGTCCATGCCAGCTCTTCAAAGAAGCCCCAAAGGGCTACAGGAGGGTCCATGCCCCTTCTCAAGAAGCATCAGCAGGCATGGAATCCATGTATCCTTCACAACACGGCTGCGTCCCCTGAGGCATGCCAAGCCGGTGCTTTGCTCCCCACCCTGTCACCACATTGATACTTCCAAACCCAACACCGATGAAACCCCGATCCCCACCTGGACATCCTCCTGCAGGACTATTTGGAAAGGGGGGAACAGCATCTCCTCGAATTTGGCCACGGAGGCGGGGTCCCGGGGGCAGCAGAAGCGGACGAGGGCGGCCACCGACTCGAAGAGGTAGTGGTTGAATCCGGGCTGGGTGGGGTTCTTGCACACCGCCAGCAGGAGCTGGGACAGCTGCTGCAGGCAGACGGGTGCCACGGGCGCGATGGTCGGGCCTGGTGGTGGGAGGGGGAGGGTGGTGGGAGTGGGGATGCCGATGAGGGATGGGAAAACGACTGAGCGGAGATGCAAAACTACCTGGCTTCCCGCACAGCATGAGGGGTGTCCGCAGCAGCATTTGAGATGATTGCTGCTCCTTCACCGCATTCTTCCTTCCCCTTCGGGGGCAACAGGGGAATCTCCACTCTCCGCCCCTCCTCCCCCTCTCGCCCCCCCCTCCCCTCGCCCCTCCATGCCCCCGCTCACCCACAAACGCGATGACGCGCATGACGGCCTTCATGACATACTCGTTCTCCGAGGAATCAGGGAGGGCGAAGCAGGCGAAGAGGCGCTCCAGCAGGCCCTGCAGGCACCCCGCCAGCTCCTGGGGCTGGAAGCGCAGGGCGCCGCCCTCGCGCTGACTCAGCAGCTTGTCCACGGCGATGGCGGCGTAGGAGTGCACCACATTGGACTCGCTTGCCAAGAGGCTGGGACGGGGAGGTGGCGGGAAGGTGGGATTGGGATTCGAAGGGCGGGAGGGATGGGCAGGGATGGGGGGTTCCAGGGTAGAAGGCTTCCTCATCCTGGACAGATCACGGCTGACGCAGTACAAGGGGGAGTCTGCAGTGCATGGCGGCATGCCGAGAGCCATTTGCGTTCCTCAACACTTTCCCTCCACCAGATCATCCAGCATTCAAGATATAAAGACATACTTACTCCCCCAGACTATGGAACTCAGTCGCTGCAGCCCCCCACCCCCCCCGCGCGCACTTGACGAGGTGTGGGAAGGTGGCCAGGGCGGTGGCCTTGGGCAGCTGTGACCGGAAGGTGGTTGCAAACTTGAGAGCATCCGCCTTGAGCACGGGGAGGTCATTCACATCAGCCGCGGCCAGCTCCGGGGCGATATGCTGCCGGGTGGGTGGGGCGGGGGTGGGAAGGAGATGGATGACGCTGGGAGGCAGACTCCTACTCTGGCCCACCTCTACAAAAAGCTAGACAATCACCCCTCTGGCCTCCCACCCCAACCCCCCCAAAAAAACTCCAACACCCCCTCTGCCCCCTGCTTCCCCCCAAAACCTGTGCATAAAAGTCCTGGAGGTTTACCAGGTCGTTGGTGGAGGTCGCGCCTGCGCTGGCCGTCTTACCGCGCAGCGTCAGCGCCGCCACGAGGTAGATGGCGCAGTCCTTGGCCTTCCAGCGGGCCGCCCGCCCTGTGCCGCCGGCCTCCGCCAGCATGGATGCAACGTAGCCGGAGAAGAGCTCGGTGGTCTGGGCCGGGTAACGCGCCGTCAGCGCCTTGACCAGCTCCGAGGCCGCGCGGCGCCGGGTGTCGCTGTCGCTGCCCTCCGTGTCGCGGCGGACGTACTCCACCCAGTTCATCTCGAACAGCTCCTCCTAGGGTTATAATTGGGGTTTTGGTGTGTGAGCGTGGGGACAGCTTTGGAACTTTTCACATGGGGTTGAAAGGCGTCCAGTCACTGTGGAGGCGAGCGGCGCCTGGCTGAAGGTGCTAGCAGGCCCACTCAGGTTCCCATGGCTCCACTCACACAGTCCATCTTCATGTATACCGTTCTCTACGGTCCAATCCCCCCAGGCGCCACTTTCCCTATCCCAGGTGTCTGAAATCCCAGCCGCCACACACAGCCACATAGCAGCCTCTCCACCTGATTTTTCCATCCCCACACCCCAACCCACCATGTCTTCCCGGATGCGGAGGTTGGGGATGACAATGGATTCGCAGACCTGTCGTAGCACGGCTGGGTCCTGGAAAAGGGAGTGGTGCACAGACCCCGCCACGGCCGTCAGGAAGTTGATGGCATGTAGGGCCAGGTTGTCCTACAGGGGAGATGGGAGGACGGGGGGGAACAATGCTCAGTCGTGGAGCTGGGAAGGGAAAGATGTTGGCATGGGCCAGCCAACTACTATTGGCAGAGCTCGACTACTCTTCGGTTGTGAAGGGGAGGCAAGCACACGTGCACGCGCGCACTGCCGGATGAACAGTGCAATGCCCTCCACCCTCCAGCCCACAGAGCATGCATGCAATCACCCCGCCCACCAACCACCAAGGAAACCTGCCTGTCCGGGGTTCTGGGAAACGGAGAAGAGCAGGGTCCACACGTCCTGCACAAAGGTCTGCAGGAACTTGGCAAACTCCTCCTCGTTCCGCTCCAGGAACAGGATCAGGGCCTCACAGATCTGCGGTGGGGGGGAATGCGAGGGACAGAGGGGTTCGTGTGACTTCCAACGAGCAAACGTCGCTGAGCACGGGTGGACAGCGTAGCCTGCGAGTCCTTGCTTGATGCCAGCATGCAAACCCCACAACCCCTGCAAAACATGCCAGGCCTTGGCCCCACCGTGGCCTTAACGACGTCCAGCACGCTCTGTTTCTCTGGATCCTTCTCCGCCACGCCCGGAGCCTCCAGTACCAGCAGCCCATGGAACTCCGACATCCACCCGTCCAGCGTCTCTTCAAAGGCCTGCAGGGGAGGAAGGGAGGGGAGGGGATGGTGGGGATGGAGAATCCAATCACGAGCTCAGAGATGGCATTCGTCTGACCCAGCGACCCAGCCAGGAGGTGCGCACCGGCAGGCGCCTTCAGGCATTCCCCACCCGACCCCTCACACTCCAAAGAAAGAATGTAACCCTCGAACACACGCCCCCCCGGGCCCCCCAAACACCAACACCCCCACCTCTGTGAGGCCCGGGGAGTTGAGGGAGTAGAAGATGGACACCACCAGCTGGATGTTGGAGAGGAGGAGGGCCTGCGCGGGCGGGTCCGCCGCTCTCTCGGCGATGCGCGGGGTCAGGCGGCGCAGCGTGGCCAGCAGGGGCGCCACCACCTGCTGGCTGTAATCCAGCTCGGCGGACAGGGCGTCAGTCATGAACTGGGCGCGGTAGCGCTGGTAGATGGAGTCGGCGGTGGCCAGCACACCCGCCAGGCGGACCTCGTCCGCGCTTTCCAGTCGCTCCAGGAGCCCGGGCAGCAGCGCCGGCCAGCGCGCGGGGAAGTCGTGGCTGGAGATGATGGACAACGCTTCGCTGAGCTGGGACCGCACCCGCACCGGCGCGGCCAGCATCAGGTCGGTGATGTGGACCTTGATTTGATCCTGGGGTCCGGGGGAGGAGGGGTTGGGTGGGGAAGGGGGTACGTCTCAGGGGGGGGTGGCTGCAAGAGTATCATGGTCACAGAGGATGCCGGCACGTGCAAACTGACAGCAGGAATCACTTCAGGAGCTTGAGCAGGCGGGGCGGTAGCTTGGCAGGCATGCCCGCAGTGATGCAACGGCACAGTGATGCTGCGCCTTGGAGTCGCATATACTTCCTTAGCATCCAGGCTGCTCAACTCTCGTCTGCTGTACTGCTAAATCGCTCCCCACCCTCCGCCACCTACTTCAGCCCTCACCTTTTCACCCTCCGGAATGGCGAGGGGGGTGCTGCCTGACAGACCGTCGGCGGCCCGCGGCGACCAGCTGTACTTGACATAGTTTTTGAACCCTACTGCGGCTGCTTGGCGGACCTCCACGGCCACTGACTCGGCAGAGATGAGCTGCGATGAGGGATGGTGAGGAGGGGAGGGGATTTGGCAAGCTGGGATGCATTAAATGGCGCAACCTTCCGACTGCTAGATGAATTTCCAGACTGAGCCATGGACTCGTGGGCGATGCACCTGCAGGACGGCGATTCCATAGCCGGGCTGCTGCGCAGCGGTCTTCAGGTACGCCTCCGCCTGCTTGATCAGTTCCTACGGTGCCACGGGGGGAAGGTTGGATCGTAGTCTAGCAATGCTCTACTTGCGTCAAAGAGATCCTAGAGTCCAGATCGGTGCTCGAATCCCCGACAGTCTCACAGGATTGGGGGCCAAGGTCTGCAGGAAGGCCTCGTGCAGAGCCTGCGCCGGCCCGACCAACTGTGACATTCGGCTGGTCGATCCACGCTCTCATGCAACACGCATTCTTGGCTATAACGCTGTTAATCTACGTGATACGATAGGACTGCGTGCACGATCCACCCCATCAGCCTTGAAACAGGGCGCGCCATGTCCTCGCTTTCTCGATCACTTGCCTTTGGTAGAATTCATTCAGCTTCACCATCTCCAGACAATACCAAAAGCGCAGTCCAACGCCAGCCGAGCCGACCCTTCTCAAGCAAAGAACGAAACGTACGATGTATCTCGAATGGGCCCCGACGATTCCCCCTGCTAGGCAGAATGCGTACTCGTCACCTTGCGGGGCCTTGCAGTGGCCAGCCAGGATGCGGACACATCATAGGAGCCAGAATGTTTTATGTCAACATCATACAAACGCAGATTGTCGATTGTACGGGCAATGGAAACGACGTAGGCATGCCTTGGTGTTGCCCGGTGTCTCCCAGTGGGCCCCAGGTGGCCATGGAGAACTCCTCATAGAGGTCGACCTCCCTAGACCTCAGTTGTACCCTCCCCCAAAACTGCCTGCCTGGGTTCTGGTCTGATTTTCTACAAACATGGGATTCACAGCAGGTATGAGGTCAACTTGGCCCGTGTCCCCCCTGCTGAAACAGTGTGGCGCATCATTGCCACCCCCCTCCTCATGGTTGCCTATGTTTTGTGCTCTACCCTTGGCGTGCCACTCAGTGGTAATGTCTCAGCCGACCAAGCTGGCAGCAAAGCCAGGATAACCTTCCTCAGGGCCTTGGAGGGTGGGGCGCGCTCCCCTCGTCCTCCATTCTCCGAAATCAGGGGAATTCTGGTCGCCAGCCTCCCGAGTGCTCCCCTAAGCCCTGGCTTGTCCTCTCACCATATGGCTGGGTTGGCCTATGATGCTCAGTAGAGACTGGAGCAGGCCAGAATATGGGATGCTTACCCGGGAGTTTTGGCAGGTTGAGTACAGAAACTCCTTTGTATGCCCAGATGAACGACAGAATTGGGTAAAATGATGTGAGAAACTTCTATGAATAAAATATTGCTAGCTCCCTGACAGCCTGAAGACGCTTTAGACAGAGTTTTGCATGCGAAGGAAAGATATTTCTGTAAGTTTGTCAATTCCACGCTTTTGGACTCGAGTCTTTGAAAGGCAAAAGATCTCATATCGTCAAGGGGACCACCGATTCCTTCTTCCGCATACCAAGTTCTCGCGCTTCATTTCTCGGTGCACGGCTTTCCTTACGTTTGATATCCACAACCCTCTCAAAGGTACAAGCCGTTCTGTCATAGAAGATGCAGCATGCTGTTGGAAACCGTACGCTGGCATGGCCGGGTGCTCCGAAGCTCTCGCCCCAAAACCGGCGCCCGCATCCCATCATGCAAGCCTTCCCAAACCTAAGGACACTGTTCAAAGGCAACAAGGGTGTTAATATCATGGATTCAAAACAGTCTGTGAGTTTGTGAAGCGTTTTGCTGCTGGCTGCAATGGGTCCACGTAGCCCATGGGAGGCGCACGGTCCAGCCACCTTCACGGCGACCCCACCCAATCCATGCACACCTCCAAACGCAGCTCTTGGAGGCTATTGAGCCCCTCCAACGCGGACTGACGGCTACGCCGAGCGATGTAGAGCGCATCGAGGGCCTGGTGGTCGAGTTGGAGGGACGAAACCCCACGGCAGCTCCCGTCAACAGCCCCCTGCTGAATGGACAGTGGGAGCTCCTGTACACCACCTCAGACTCCATCCTTGGAAGGAGTCGCCCGTCCTTCTTGCGACCCAAGGGCCCTATATACCAGACCCTGGGTGCGCATGGGGAGGCCAAGGGGATATCTTGCTAGTCTTTGTATTAAATGGGGGCGACATGGTGTCTTGTGTTGATGTAAGATTACCGCATCCTGCGACACGCAACCTTGTCCACCCCGCCGCATGCAGACAACGAGAGCCTGCGTGGCAAGAACAGAGAGACGACACCCCTTTTCAATGCTGTCGAAGCCGAGCTGGAGCCCATCTCAGACAGCGAGGTGGCTGTGCAGTTCAAGCGCTTCTGGCTGGCTGGCTTCATCCCCGTCCCTGCGCCAGCCAGCGCCAGAGGGAGGCTCGACACCACCTACCTCGATGAAGACCTTCGTATCTCCAGGGGAGACAAGGGCAACCTCTTTGTGCTGCGCATGAATGATAAGAACGCGGTCTTACGCTGACATGTGCCATCTTGCTGTAGCAGCTTTGCATCAGTCAAAGCCTGCGCCCCGCACCTGCGCGCGATATACTAGGAGTGTGTGTTCGAACAATTCGTCCCTTGGGCTGCGCATCCACCTGCAGCCGAATATCCAATTGTTCTCCGACACATCTCTTACCAACGCGTGCTAGCATGGCGTGCTGTGTTCTGTAGGTGCTCCGGGCCCAGTCCCAGGTACCACATGGCCATCACCGACGCTCGCGTGGCTGCGGCGGTCGTGGGCGGCATAGCTCTTGGAATCACGCTGCAGTTCCTCGTAAGTGGGATTCGAGGATGCATGGTATGCCTTCCTGCTCCCAAGCTTGGGAAGTACACCCTGAGCCCCTCTTCCCTGGTCATAGGGCTTGCGGTGTCAGCGGCCACAGGCTCATTTTTTAACCCTGTGCGCCTCCGCAGGGATGCTTGTTGTGGCACAACTGGTGGCCCATGCTCACAGGTGCGTCGGTGTTTGAAGGGGTTATCAGCTAAAAGCCCTCCCCGTGTGAGGGGAGTTTCACTCACCCTTCCAAATCTTCATGCTGGGCAGCCTTCATGTATGTGCTGGTGCCCATGCCCGCCCTCTTCTTCGGCGGCGCCCCCGGGTCCAACCTGGCCAGCTCATGGGTCGACGCGGGCAAGTTCCTGACCGGCTTCTCGGCCGTCGGGTCCGTGGCTATCCCTGCCATCCTGTACCATGCCGGGGTGAGTATGAATGGGGTGTGCAGTTGCGCGAGGGTTCAGCCCCAGGATCAGTCGCTCATCCATTGCAGACCGCACCTTTGCGCCCCCTCAATTTCCTTCCTTCGACGATGCCACCTGTCCCAGAAAATCGTGGGAGGAGCCCTGGTCATGCAGCTGGTGGCTGTGGGGGTGCTGGCCGCCACACTCTTTGCCTGGGACTACATGTCGGAGGTCGACGAGGGCGGTTTCTACTCCTACTGATGCCGAAGCCCGAAGGCTTTTCCACTTGCTCTGCCCTTGCCCTTTGCTCTCCCGTGGCACTGCGTTGCTGACCCCTTGTAATAATGGTTGTTGCCTCGGGTTCCCACCTCACAGGTCTTGCGCCGCCCAAGGGGCAGGGTCACAGGGGAGGCATCGGCTTCCCTCCGGGCCGCCGGTCAGGCCCCAGCCCGGGAACCGAATTGCAGGCACACCGCCACCGCAGCATCCACCACCGTCGTGGCAGCTGGCGCGGTCCCGGCCCGCCCCCCGGCGCCCAGTCTGCTGACCAGGCCCGCTGCGGAGGTTGTGGGAGGGCCGGCGGGGGCACGCCCCACCATCCTGCTGAGCGCGACGAAGCTGGTCGGCGCCGGCTCCTCCCGGGGAACCGCCCCGCCCTGCGCATCGGCGGACGAAGCGGCGGCGGCGCCGTCGTCCTGTTCCCGGCCGAACACGTACGAGCGGGAGGAGGCGCCCATGGATCCGCTGCTGTGCAGCCGCTGCACGGCGGGGCGGCGGCCGAGGAAGGAGGAGGCGCGGGGCGCGGCTGCGCCCGCGGGCGGCGCGCCGCTCGCGCTGGGCGCGCTGCGCGCCAGCGCCTCCAGCAGCATGCGCGACGACTCGTCACTGGCTTGCAGCGCCTCGGGCGAGGCGGGGGCTGGGTGCCCCAATGCAGGCGCCGGTCCCTTGGACCCCGGGAGCAGCCCCGGGAAACCCCCTTCCTCCTCCTCCTCCTCCTCGCCGGGCCCCTGCCCAAAGGCTTCCAGCCACGCCAGGTCAGCACCTAGACCACCTGATCCTCCAGAGGGAGCGCCTTCCTCGTCCAGCCGCACCCGTCGCCTGCCCGTGCCATCGTCCTTCGAGGATCACAGTGGGTGTGAGTGAAAGGGTCTGATGTGGATCTGAGGCTTTCCACAGCATGCTGCAGGGGCACGTCACCCTTGTGCAGGGTGCCGCAGCGCAGCATGCATGCCAAATCGACTCCCCCCTCACCGCCGTGATGCCCACCCCACACCCTGGGAACACTCGGCGCACCTCGTCGTCCCACAGCCCATCCCCTCGCGCCCTCCGGAAACCGCGCCGCAGGCCCCTCAGCACGTCCTGGAGCTCCCTGGCATCCTGCGCCGCCGTCCATTCCTGGTGCAGGCGCTCGCGGGCTGCCGCGTCCCTCTTCCGCTCCCGCTCCTTGCCGATCAGGTCCGCCTGCGCCAATTTCGGGTCGAGGGAGGCGATGGGCCGTTGTTACCACGACCGAAAGGCGCCCCTCCAGCCTACGAGCTGGATGCCAGGCCCCCCTGCTGCCCGGGTGCAAGTCCTGCCAGGCTCCCCCTGCGCCGACTGGCACAGCATGCGCTGCCAACTGGCACAGCATGCGCTGCCGAGTGCGGCAGGCAAGCTGCCACCCCCCTGGCCAGCTGCGCACCAGGTCCCCTCCATCATCAAGGCCGTCGTCCTCGTCGTCGCTGACGCGGATGCCTGCCCCCTCCTCGTCACTGCGACAAAGTGCGGTCGGGTGGTGCGGATGGAGATTGGCAGGCACTGTGACTGCAAGGGTGAGCTGGCGCACCAGTCAGGCGCAAGACGCATGCACAGCTCCTGGTACCCATCTCAATGGGCCATGACCATCTCACGCGTGCAAGAGCACCCTCATGTCTGACTGAACCCGGCCCAAAGCCCCCAACCTGAGCTCAGCCTCCATGTCCAGGAACACCCGCTGCAGTTTCTCGGCGCGACGGGCTGCCTTGGCTGCGAAGGGGAGGGTCGGAACTGGGATTGCTTGGCGGCGGAGCTTGGCAGTCGGAAGGCGTGACATCATGGTGCGGAAATCTTCTGGCGCCGGAACAAGACCCCACGGCCGTTCAGTTCCCAAGCACTCCACATCCCCACGCCACACCTTGGCTGCTGGCTTGCTCCGCTCGAGCCCCTGCCGCCAGCACATCTGCCAGGCTGGGGCTTTCCTGCTGGGCACCTGCGCTGCCAGGGTCATCCCCCGCCGTGCTGGCCGCAGGGGCCTCTGCCGTAGGCGGGGAACTACCTGGGGCGGATCTTGCCCCGTCACTCAAGGCGCTGTCGCTGTCGCCGTCGCCTCCATTCGGGGCCCCTTCGGATCCACCATCATCATCCGAGTCCGACTCCTCGCTCTCGCTCATCAACGCTGCTGATCTGGCATTGGAGTCGGCACTGCCCTCGCGTGCACCAGCTCCCTCGCCGACCAGCACATCCCCATCCTCCAGCTCCTCCTCGCTGTCCACATCATCCTCAAAGTCGTCCAGGTCCTGTCGGGAAGTGGATGCTCGTCAGATAGTGGCACAGTTCAGGCGGCCGAATGGCAGATGAGCGTCAGCCTGCAATGCCAGGCCATCCAAAAGGCCAGGGCCTCTCTGCTCCCAGTGCAGCAAGAAGGGCAGAGGCAAGGTCCACCGGAGGATCAATCAGGAGCAGCCACTTCGCGGCACGTTCCCAGGACCCCTGCACCTGGGCGGAGGGTCGCCGTTGCTTGAGCGTGCTGGGCAGAGCCACGATGTTGCAGGCCTCCTCGCCCTCCTCATCCACCAGCTCGAGGTCAGAGGACGCGGCGCTCTCCGCCGGCGTGGCCGGCTCTGGGGCAAGGGCGCGCTTATCCGCAGCCACAGTTTGTGAGGCTGCAAGGAGGGCCTTGCTCCTCGCAGGCTGTGCAGGCAAGGCCCCAAGGACATCGTCAAATGAGGGAATCAAGGGAGCAGGAGGCTGGGGGGCCCTGAGAGTGCAAGGATGTGAGTAGGGATGGGAAAAGATGCCCTGCAGGCTGCCAGTCACCGAGCCAGGTCCGCAGTCGAGACTGTGGTTGAGCGAGCTGGTGGGGAAGGACCACAGGAACCTCTCTCCCGTCCAGACCCCTTGTCTCCTGCTCACCTGGCCAGAGCGGCCGCCTTTCTCGCCCTCATCCGCTCCAGCGCAGACTGCAGGGGCACGCTGCGATCCTTCTTTCCCCTCTCAACCCCTGCATCCCGGCCCAGACGGTCCCTTGCCGCGCTTTCTGCACAAAGTGATAGGGTGAAGCCTGAGCACAGCATGGGAAGTAGCGACAAGTCAGGCATACAGGTGCAGTCCTCATACGAGCTCCCATCGACATGTGCAGCATCAAGTGTCCCCGACACCTCACCCCTCAATATCCGCTGAGTCTCGGCTGCAGTGTCCTCGTCTCCGATATCCAAACCATCATTTCCACCGAAGAGGGGTCCTGTAGGGTATGCACGAGAGGCAGAATGAGTTGATCACAGGAGTGGGTGGCCGGTCTGTCATAGGGACACTATCTTGGCACGGTGCTTTGTCCACGACTCGATGCCCCAACCTTCAATTATCTGGTTCATCTGCAGACCCTCCTCGTCATCAGAAGACTGAAAATTCTGGTTCAGGTAGTCCTCTAGCTCGTCCTCCTCATCCCAGTATCCCTCATCTGTTGGCTCGCCCCTGGCGGCCTCCTCCGCGTCGGATTGGGCCTCAACCTGAAGAGCAGCAATGTTTATGGGGCTTAGCAGGCGTCCATGCCACGCAGTTGACGTGCATCACATTGGTACCCACCTCACTCACGCTAGGCGCACGGTCCGGAGTCTCCATCGCCACACCGACTTCTTCTGGCATGGTTGGGCTCTTCGGCTCCTTGTGCAGGAAGGTTTGCCCTTCTGGGCGAGTAGCCTCGCAACAGCCCTGGATTCTGTCGCTATTGTGTGCGACATTTTCGTCGTTGGGGATGGTAGCCCTCTCCTTGGCTTTTCGAAGCCTCGACAACTTTTGGGGGCGTACCTCGACCGGACCTTCGACAGAGTGCTCGATCGAGTCCTCTAGAGCTTCCATGCTGTAGGGTACTCACTACAACTCCATGTCGGGCGACTATTGAAACAAATGTCCCATGGACTCGTCTGTACTCTGTGCGATGGGTGTGCAGGTGTCGAAAGCTGGATGCAAATCATACCGCTCCATGTGGGCGCGCGAGATTCAAATTTGCATCGTTCTGTCTGGGGAGACAATTGTTGTGGCTATTGGAACCAGGCGAGTAAAGAAGGAAGTACACACTATTGATGAAGCAATCCCAGCAGCAGCAGGGGCCATGCTCTGCAATTGCCTGCCTGGGATGCCTTTCATTTGATCAATATCCGAAGGGTGGCAGGCAAGCCCGCAAAGCTTTCTGATCACAGCAGACCCAGCGCCGCCAGCTCAGCCAGGCCCTCGTCTCGATCCGGAAGCTCTGTGGCCACGTCTTCCGGCTCCGGCGGCGCCTCCCCCGCGGCATAGTTATGGTACGGCTTTACGTTCGCGTCAAAGCGCCAGCCGTTGTGGCCCGACTGTAGAACCAGCCACTGCGTGTAGCCAGCGTCAGCTGCCAGGGTGGCCGCCCAAGCCGCTCGGGCGTGGCTCCTGCCTGCGACACGCAGGCGTCAGGATTCCGGGGGTTGCGCAGAGTGGCATCTCCATGGCAAGGGGGTGGCAGACCTGGTGGGGCAGCACAGGATGCGCAACTGTGCAGGCAGCGCCCTGCAGGCACGGCAAGCACAGTCCAGCACCCTCCCATCCCCTGCGACGCACTTGCGACCACTACCAAGTCGTGCTGACTTGGCTTCGGGAACCTGTACAGCTCCTCAAACTCTCCTGGCGACAGGTTCAGAGCACTCGGCAGCTCTTCCACTGCGAGTCGGCGGGGCGCACCGTGGGGAGGGCAATGACGTGGCGTGGCAGAGACTTCAGGTTAGTAGGCCAGTGCTGGTCCTCCGCTGCCCCACAGCCTGCCAACCGCGGAAGCCTGTTGCGCCTTCCAAGCGTCACCTCAGCCACACTCCACCCCCCACGAAGCCTGAGACTCCCACCTGGCAGGGCCTGGCTGGTCCGGATGCTGCCGAAGAGGAGGCGCTCCTCCCACCTCCTGACGTCAATGACTGTGACCGGGCACGGGAAGGCCTGACGGGCCCCCTCCCCCATCAGGAGCAGGCCCAGCGCGTCAGCACGCAGGAAGGCGAGGTCTTGCGGCGGCTGGGCCTCCGCCTCCTCGATCTTCGCGAGCGTGCCGGCCAGGGCAAGGGTGCGGTCATACCCGGCGGCCCTGGCCCCGGCCGCGCCCTCTTCCTGCTCGCCGGCTGTGGACCCGAGGAACACCAGGATGTCGGAGGGGGGGGGCCGCCGTGTCGCGCCAAAGGTCTCGGCCCAGCGTTTGGGATGGGAAAGGACCTCCTCCACCTCTCCGGCTGCAAAGGCGGCAAGCAGGGGCCGGACTCAGTTTGGCAGGTGCGTCATGCCAGGCAAACCTCTGCCTCAGCGCACGTACAGAGTGGCGGGACCCACCTGGGATGCACAGGGCGCCCTTCAGCTCCGGCGGGAGGGGGCGGCTTGGATCCTGCCTCACATCAAAGATCAGGTGCGGGCACGCCCCGGTCTCGACCTGCATTTGGAGCCGGGACTGGAGATACATCAGGTTATGGGCTCTAAGCTTTGCATGCAAATTCGGGCTCCCAACAAGACAGGTAGATTGACCAGTGTCTGAATTGGCTCCGCTCCTTCAGCCCACCCACCAGCAGCTTGAGGGCCGCAAGGGAGATGCCGGAGTGAAAGCGCGACAGCACGCGCGGCGACCCAGCCTTGGCGCTCTGAGCGGCGGCCTTGCTCTTGCTGGCCTCCTCCCTCCACCATCGCACCGCCCATGCCAGCAGGGTGAGGGCCAGGGCGCTGGTGAGAGATCCACCAGCATTGGAGATGGAAGGCATGGAGCAGGGGCTTGAGGGGATGGCAGGCGTGGTCAGGACGCCTGTGTTGGGCTGGGGCGAGGCACGGTAGCAGGCCAACACGAGTGGGGTTGCACGCTTCTTTAAAAGAACTATCTGATCAGAGAGGAGTGTCTAAACATCATGTCGAGGGCTCGGCGAATCCATGATCGCCGGGAAGTGCCTATGGTGCAGGAGTTGAAGTGCTTCTTATAACTTGTCAGAGTGGCTGCTCGGCCTCGATCTGACGGGCGTTCCGAAGGCGAGATCGAAAAGTTACAAGCCTGCTTATTTCAAAAATATATCTCGCTTCGAGTCAAGGCATGTGTTGCACTGTTTGTATCCCATGCTCCAGGCCCGCGAGATCGTCAATTCGAAGGCGCGACTGGATCAGTTGCTGCCATTGCGACGTATAGCCAGCAACCTGGCTTTCCAGTCCAATGGTAGGTCTCTGTATTGTCCAGGAGATACAGAGGCTTACCTGGATTGTGGCAAGGTTTGCAGAGAGGTCGACAGGCTGCACAGAATTCTGCGACTTTTGCCAGGCGCCCTGCTTCCATGCTCCCATGATCTTTCCAAACCACCCCTAGGTCTCGATCCAGATAATAGGTTGTGTTCGTATCGCTTAAGCGGGCAGGATGGCGACGGTGCGTGCAGCATACCATGCGGGCACCTGGTATGACGACCGAGCCAGATCCCTGGAGGCTAGCATCAGGAAATGGATGGAGGATGCTTCCCATCCGGACCCCGTCGGCAGCATACGGGCCCTCATCGGGCCCCATGCCGGTTTCACATACTGTGGCCACGTGCTGGCCCATGCCTACAAAGGCATTGATGCCAGCAGCGTGTGAGTAGGCGCCTGGGGGGGTTGGGAGGGGACTGGGGTGGGGCTGAGGATGGATGATTCTGAGTTCGTGCTTCCACCTGATGAACACAGAACTGGACAAAGCATGCGCCCCCATCTGAACTCAATGATCACCCAGGAAGCGTGTATTTGTGATCGGCCCTTCCCATCACTTTTTCTCCCGCCGCTGCCTCCTCTCCCCAGCCACCATTTACAGGCAAGGGCCTCTCGAAGTGCAGGGGGGCAAGATGCGCTTGCTGGGGTTAGCACTGGCTCTAAAGCATCACCTGGGTAGCGAGGCTGGTCTGGACCACTCCCATTGAGAGTATGACATCTGTCAAGCACCTCATCTGCCTATCCCCTTGCCCAGGTCGCCACTGGGGGATGTGCCTGTGGACTCGGGAGTGTATGACCAGCTGAAGGCAAGCGGTGCCTTTGACATTGCGTCTTTGTCCCAAGACGAGGCAAGTGCTGTGCAGTGCAGCGTGCTTTTGAGTCCCGCTCTGCGGAACAGCCGAAACTATCTTTCAGGGTGTGTAGGCTTTGACTTTTCCATAGTGATCAGTATTCTGAGCATGAGTGTCTTGTAGGATTTTGCACAGCTATCATCTCTGACCCACTGCGCACCTGCTGTTCATCCAACAAACAAGCAGGAGGAACATAGCATTGAGATGCACTGCCCCTTCATCCAGCATGTTATGAGGGAACGCAGCTTCACCCTAGTTCCCATCATAGTGGGAGCCCTCAGCCGGCAGAGGTGAGGCAAAATGGAGGACTGAGGGGTTACGGTGCCCAGGTGTGATCACTCCGTACCCATATCCTCTGATATTACGACCGTTTGGTGGATTGCGATGCAGCGGCAGTGGTCGCGTGACGATCGGCCTGTACCCAGGGTGTCTGCCTCTGAGTAGGGGGGGGGGACTGGGGTGGGGCTGAGGATGGATGATTCTGAGTTCGTGCTTCCACCTGATGAACACAGAACTGGACAAAGCATGCGCCCCCATCTGAACTCAATGATCACCCAGGAAGCGTGTATTTGTGATCGGCCCTTCCCATCACTTTTTCTCCCGCCGCTGCCTCCTCTCCCCAGCCACCATTTACAGGCAAGGGCCTCTTGAAGTGCAAGGGGGGCAAGATGCGCTTGCTGGGGTTAGCACTGGCTCTAAATCATCACCTGGGTAGCGAGGCTGGTCTGGACCACTCCCATTGAGAGTATGACATCTGGCAAGCACCTCATCTGCCTATATCCCCTTGCCCAGGTCGCCACTGGGGGATGTGCCTGTGGACTCGGGAGTGTATGACCAGCTGAAGGCAAGCGGTGCCTTTGACATTGCGTCTTTGTCCCAAGACGAGGCAAGTGCTGTGCAGTGCAGCGTGCTTTTGAGTCCCGCTCTGCGGAACAGCCGAAACTATCTTTCAGGGTGTGTAGGCTTTGACTTTTCCATTGTGATCAGTATTCTGAGCATGAGTGTCTTGTAGGATTTTGCACAGCTATCATCTCTGACCCACTGCGCACCTGCTTACAGGCAAGGGCCTCTCGAAGTGCAGGGGGGCAAGATGCGCTTGCTGGGGTTAGCACTGGCTCTAAAGCATCACCTGGGTAGCGAGGCTGGTCTGGACCACTCCCATTGAGAGTATGACATCTGTCAAGCACCTCATCTGCCTATCCCCTTGCCCAGGTCGCCACTGGGGGATGTGCCTGTGGACTCGGGAGTGTATGACCAGCTGAAGGCAAGCGGTGCCTTTGACATCGCGTCTTTGTCCCAAGACGAGGCAAGTGCTGTGCAGTGCAGCGTGCTTTTGAGTCCCGCTCTGCGGAACAGCCGAAACTATCTTTGAGGGTGTGTAGGCTTTGACTTTTCCATAGTGATCAGTATTCTGAGCATGAGTGTCTTGTAGGATTTTGCACAGCTATCATCTCTGACCCACTGCGCACCCGCTGTTCATCCAACAAACAAGCAGGAGGAACATAGCATTGAGATGCACTGCCCCTTCATCCAGCATGTTATGAGGGAACGCAGCTTCACCCTAGTTCCCATCATAGTGGGAGCCCTCAGCCGGCAGAGGTGAGGCAAAATGGAGGACTGAGGGGTTACGGTGCCCAGGTGTGATCACTCCGTACCCATATCCTCTGATATTACGACCGTTTGGTGGATTGCGATGCAGCGGCAGTGGTCGCGTGACGATCGGCCTGTACCCAGGGTGTCTGCCTCACTCGCCCCTTCCCATGCTCTACAGCGAGGCCCAGTATGCCCGCATCCTGGCGCCCTTCCTCCAAGACCCAGGCAACCTCTTTGCCATCTCGTCCGACTTTTGCCACTGGGGCAGCCGCTTCCAGTACACCCGTTACGACCCAACAGATGTGAGGTGGGGGGGGAGTAGTGTTGACAGCAGTGCTCCGTGACGTGGCTTGAGACTGCTGGCTTTGCCGAAGACAGCGGGACCCTTCGCCGCAGCCCAGACATGCCTGCTTCTCATTGGCGGCCGTTGGCCCTTTGTGCTGTGCAGGGCGCCATCCACGAGAGCATCAAGGCTCTGGATGCCAGGGGCATGGCCGCCATCGCGAGCGGGGACGCTCAACGCTTTGCCGACTACCTTCAGGAAACGGGGAACACCATCTGCGGACGGCATGCCATCGCCATCCTGCTGCAGGTGCAGCTGTTAGTCGATGGGTGGAGGGTCTGGTGACGGACAAAAGTGCCTTGCTGGTCCACGAGCTTGCCCTCCCGCCCCACTGTCCACCCAATCTCAACAAGGTCCTCCACTTTGTCACAGGCGCTGGCCATCGCAGACCTCAAGCCCACGATCGCTTTCAACAAGTACGACCAGTCCTCGGCCTGCACACGCCCCTCGCACTCCAGCGTCAGCTACGCGTCAGGCATCGTATGCACCACGTCCTGATGCGGGGCAGCGTCTCGCGCAAGGACGCTGCGCCGCTGAGTGAGTTGCTCGTGTGGCGTCATTCCCGGGGCAACCCATCCCATTCATCAATTTCCCTTGGCAGCCCCACAGCATGCCCTGTACCACCCCGAAATGTACCTTCCCATACCAGTTGCCATTCCTCCAACTGTCCAGTGCACTGACAGCAGTGCAGATTGGTGCAAAAATGTCGAGCTTCGCAGGACAGAGTAAGGGGAGCTCAGCCGGCATGGTGTCATCGCTTCTTCTTCCCGCCACCCTTCTTTGCAGACACCTGCTGCTTGCTGCCGGACGCGCTGCTCCCCACCGCTGCGGCCGCGGCGGCCGCCGCTGCGGCCGCCCCTCCTGCAGGCTGCTTGGGCCTGTTCACCCTGGCTGGGTGGCGAGGCAGGAGGGCTGCTATCTCACGCAGGAGCTTGCTCCTGCTTGTGACAGCGGGGTTGAGCGGCTTGCCGTCGGGGCCCCGCAGGGCCACCCGCACCCTGCCCCTCAGCAGCGCCTCTCGCGGATAGGCTTTGTTCTGCAATGTGCAGGTTGTTGTTTTGAGGGAGGCGATGCCAGAGACGACAGGTACCTCAAGGGCGAGCCTAAACACTGTTGGGGCTTTCTGGATGAGACCTTCTTCATCTCTCACAGCTCTATGAGGGGCCATCCTCACCTCAAGTTCTGCTGGCAACTTCAGTCCATTCACTATGCAGTCGTATATCTCAGGGGCGGTTGGGTCTTCAGCTCCTGGATCGGGCAAGACATCACCCAAATGGGGCGGTCAGCCAAGCTGGGCTCTGCGGCATCTGGCTTGATGCATGCAGCGCGCGCATCTGTACACCAGCATACTCAAGCGCCCCACCTGGCACCCGTGGGACACGCCGACCCTCTGCCACCGTCCTCCCGGCGTTGACATAGTTGGGGTAGACGATCACCCTCTGCAGTTAGCGTTCGAGGGTGGGATCGAGCAGGCCAGGCACACAGAGATTGCTGCTGTAGTGCTCATCAGTGTGCCCAGCAGTTTACCTTGTCATGCTCGAAGCTCATGACCTGCTGATTCCTCGCCTATGCAACACCGCTTCGTCCGGGCCTGTCACACTTCCTCCGACACCTCGACAGAGACCGTATCTGCTGATAGTTGAGGGTGCCCGATATCGTCGAAACACGCCCTGAGTACAGTGGAACTCTCGAATGCTGTATCCTTTCTCTAACCCCCGCGATGCTGAGTTCGCCAGCTCCCGAATCACGCATTTCACACCCTGTCCAAATCCGTAGGCAAGACAATTGACGATGCGCGTGCCTGCATGCATGATTCTGTAATAAAGGGAAATCCCCTTCTGCCGTGATCATGAGCTACGACTTCTTTGAGTCCATGTTTGCGGGCAGGGACGGGGAGGGGTGAGTGTCGGAGCGTGGGCGCTGTGCATCCTTTCAACCTCGACCATGTTGCCTTCTATGCGACTGACCCTTTATAATCACTCCAAGCAAACAAACACAACCTCCATGTCACAGCTCGGGCCGTGGCCTGGTGGTGAGCATCACGAGGGAGCGAAACACATGGGTGGCCTTGCCGGCCTCCCTGGTGACCACCCTGTACACATCGGGCGCCGGGCTGCCCCTGCCCCTCACCCTCTTCCGCCCGGGCAAGACCCCCCTCGCCGTGGCCTGGGCCGGGGAGGCGTGCGAGGCCGGCAAGCTGGGGGTGCCGGCGGGCCTCGCCGGTGCACTGGGACTCAAGGCGGGCGATCAGGTGGAGGTGACAGCCAGCCCCGGGGTCCCCGTGGCAGAGTCTGTCAGCGTGGAGCCCGCGAACGCGGACGACTGGGAGGTGGTGGAGCTGAATGCCGCCTTCCTGGAGGACCACGTCCTGTCTCAGGCGGGCAGATGTGTGGGGTGTTGAGGGGGGGGTGGGCTGTCGTGGTTTGTGGAGCAGATGAACTGCCGCTGCGACCTTCAATCGAGGGACTGGTCAAGCTCCAGACGAACGGGCACTGATGCCTCACGATCATCCAGCAGAGCCGTGCCCATGCTCGTTTCCAGGACTGACTGATCCACGCCCAGTCGCCACACCTTCCTCCTCCCAGGTGGCGGTGGTGGCGCTGGATCAGCCGCTGCCCTTCTGGATTCACTCTCAGCTGGTGAAGCTGCGAGTGGTGGCCACCGTCCCCTCTGGGCCCCACGTGCTGCGGCTGCAGAGCGGCAGCGAGATCTACGTGGCGCCGCGCCTGCGCCACGGCCGCCAGGCCCCCTGCGCGGCACGGCGCGGCGGCGACGGAGCGCCTGCGCCGGCCGCGCCAGCCACCTCCGCCGTCTGGCGCGTGCTGGTGAGGGGGCCAGAGGGCGACGCTCTCGCCGTCCCAGGCCCGCTTGGTGGCGTGAATGCGCCTGCCATCGTCGCTGCCGCCGCCGCGGGCGCCGGTGATCCGCTCGACGCCCCGGCCCTCGTCTCCCGGGCGACGCTGGTGGCGGCCCTGAGGCAGACCGAGGGGATTGACGGCGAGGACGACCTCTCCGTGAAGGCCAGGTTCCAGTCCTGCGCCGTGCCCACCACCAGGTGGGGTGGGGTGTGCATGAGCGGTCCTTGGGGTGAGCCCTGTTTCCTGCATGCCTGATCCCCAGTCTTGGGGTATCACAGCCCGGCTTCCGCTCGATCTCATGCTGCGCTGGGATGGACTGTTGCAAGGCCTGATGAGCACACGGCATCCCCACCACGCACCACACCTCGCCACCACAGTCCCTGGACGCGCGAGGTGACCCTGCGCTGCTCGGACGGGGTGCCCTGCGGGCACGTCACCCTGGACGCCGAGGCCTCGCGCCGGCTGGGCCTCCCCCGCTTCTCCCACGTGCGCGTCAGCCTGGGCAACCCCGAGCTGGCCAGCGCCTTTCTCGGGGCCCCAGACACAGCCGGCGCTGCTGCTGCCTCGGGGGCCGCGACCACTTCTGACCGGCCCAGCAGAGATGCCGGCCGCGAGACTGGCGCCCCGGCGTCGCTCCCCACGACCTCTGGCATCACCGGCAGTGGCCTGGGCGCGGCTCCGTCCGTTCCGGCCACTCACCCCGACGCCCTGGCCTGGCTGCGGCCGGGCGCGGAGGCCGCGCTGCGCGCCCTGTTGCCCGTGCTCTCCATACAGGCGCACGCCGCGCTCTGCGCGCAGGGGCTGCCCCGCCCCGGCGGCGTGGTGATTTCCGCGCCGGGCGGCGCGGGCTCGCGCGAGCTGGTGTGCGCGCTGGCGGCTCGGCTGGCGGCCTGCCCCGACACGCTCACACACACTGTGGTGGTCGGCTGCGGGGAGGAGGGCGCGGAGCGCGCGCTGCGCCGCGGCGTCAGCGAGGCCCTGCGCCGCGCGCCGGCGCTGCTGGTGCTCCAGGACCTGGACGCCCTGTGCCCCGCGCCGGCGCCCG
>NW_011934200.1:247453-265601 GCF_000733215.1 Auxenochlorella protothecoides
ACGACGCCGACGACCTGGCCACGCTGGCGGACCGGGCGCTGCACCTCGCGGCGCGACGTGCCGCCGGCCAGCGCCTGGGCGCGGGTGGGAAGGGAGGGCGCAGCGATGGGTCCTCCACGGCGCCCACCGAGGAGGAGCTGCTGGAGGCGATGCGAGGCATGATCCCCGCCGCCTACTGGGGCGCGGGCACCCAAGCCCCCGCCCGCCAGGTGGATTTTGGTTGTGGGGCCGATGGGGGGGGCGTGCTGGTGAGGGGGGGGGTCGTTGGCACAGAAGGGTGGAGGAAACGGGTGCTGAAGACCAAGGTGCCGACCCGGCAGAAGGTGGGGGGTGCTGGGGTGTGTCGCCCCGTCCTAGCACGGCAGGGATGCAATATTCTGCCCTCTGGACGATGCATCACCCCCCACCACCACCACCACCACCATCGTCAGGGCGCGGCCGGGTGGGAGGACGTGGGTGGCATGGAGGAGGTGCGGGAGGTTCTGCACGAGTCCCTGGAGCTGCCCATCAAGCATGCCGCCCTGCTGGCCCAGGTGAGGGAAGCGGGGAGGAGTGGTTGGATGCACAGGGCGTGGGGATCCATGACCTCGGCAATGTGAGGCTGTCATGCGTGTACGCTCACATCCAACCCCCCCCAAAAAAGCGATCGCACCCAGGCCCCCCTGCGCCTGCGCACCGGGGTCTTGCTCTACGGCCCCCCCGGCTGCGGCAAGACTCACGTGGTGGCGGCGGCGGTGGCCGCCGCGGGCGTGCGCTGCATCACGGTCCGCGGCCCGGAGCTGCTGAACAAGTACATCGGCGCGTCGGAGGCGGCGGTGCGCGACGTGTTTGCCCGGGCCTCGGCCGCCGCGCCCTCGGTCCTCTTCTTCGACGAGTTCGACGCCATCGCGCCGGCGCGCGGGCACGACAACACCGGGGTCACGGACCGTGTGGTCAACCAGCTGCTCACCGAGCTGGACGGCGTGGAGGGCCTGCGCGGCGTCTGCGTGCTGGCCGCCACCTCTCGCCCCGACCTCCTCGACGCGGCGCTGCTGCGCCCGGGCCGTCTCGACCGCCTCCTGCTCTGCGACTTCCCCACGCCGCGCGAACGCGGCCTCATCTTGTCCGCGCTGGCGCGGTCCATGCCCCTGGAGACCGGCGTGGAACTGCAGCGCCTGGGCCACGACGCCGATCACTTCACCGGCGCCGACCTGGCGGCGCTGCTTTCCGAGGCCCAGCTGGCGGCGGCGCACGAGGCGCTGGAGCGCGCCGAGGCGCGCGCGCAGGCTGCTGGAGGCGTGATCGATGGGAACGGTGAACATGGCGGCGATGCACCCCCCGCTTCGCCCGACAAGGCGCTGCGGCCAGTGGTCATGCAGCGGCACCTGGAGGCGGCGCTGGCGGCCGCCCGGCCCTCGGTGCCGCAGGCTGAACGGGCGAGGCTGGACGCGGTGTACACACGCTTCCAGGCGGGGCGAACGCCGGGGGTGGGGTCAGACCCCATCTCCCCGCGCGACAAGGGCAAGCGGGTGACCCTGGCGTGATGGAGACCGCGTAGGGAACATGTCTACAGAGTTGCCATTTCCCTCTCGCCTCAACGAGGCATGCACCAGCTCAAGGTTCCTCTATTGAGAATCAGTGCAAGCCAAGAAGGGCCTATCACAGGGCGGGGGGTCTACTCAGCTCTGCAGTGTCTAGTTACAGAAAACAACAAGGCAGTGCTCTTGAAGACACCAGTCAGGCCAATCGATGGTAAGAGAGACGCCACCGCCGCGTTCAGGAGCGGGCGTCCAGCCAAGCCTGCAGCGCCTTGATCCGGTCGTCGAGGTGCACGACGGTGACCCCGGCCGCCAGGTCCCCATCCTCCAGGGTCAAAAGCCGCAGGGCCTGGCCCACGTCCGGGCCTGCCTGGCTGCCCGTCAGCGCGATGCGCACCGGCATGAACAGGCGCTTGCCCTTGCGCTTCATGGACTTGCCCAGGCCCTTGATCCAGGACTGGCAGCGAGTGTGTGTGCGTGTGTGGGGAGCAGGTTTGACGAAAGGGTGGAGGAGGACTGAACACGAAAGGACCGCACACGGCCAAAGACTGCAACGGGTGCAAAGATGCCCTGCTCGCAGTCAACAAGTCAGAGGCAACCTTCATGGATTACTCAGGTCGGCCCGGACCCAGGACAGGACATCGTCCATAGATACCCCCAACTTACTCAAACTCCAAGCCACCACACACAAACACAAAAATCCCTACCTTGTAGGCGTCGGGTCCCCCGGTGAGGGCGGCCTGCAGGCTGCCATCGGCGTGGGCGGCGACGACGGCGCGAGCCACGTCGGCAAACCCGTCCTCGATGAAAGGGGCGGCGTCGGGGCTAGCCAGAGTCTCCTCCAGCGGGTACTGCAGCAGCCACTGGATCTGGGTCACGGCATCGTTCACCAGCTCCAACGACTGGTGCGTCAGCTCTGTGGCCGCCTGTACAAAGGGCGTGACCGCGGGTCGTGCCAGCAGGCCTTTGGCCGCCCCCACCTCCGCCACCATCTGGGCCATCTCCTCCTGAGGCAGGGCCCGCAGATACTGGCCTGTTTGAAGAGAGGAGGGATGGTGCAGGTCGTGCGGCCTGGTGTGTGCCTTCAAAAGGCCTGGAAACGACTTGCTGTCGGCCAGAAAGCAGCGTAAAGGTCACACCTCCTTCCAGATGACACGGGAACCTGCAGGACCGCCTGCTCCAGTCGTCCACGCCGGCAGCCCAGCCTCAAATCCAAAACCCTTTCAAGAGCAAGCACAGGTCTCCACGCCCAGGATCCTCAACCCACTCCTTCCCGCCCCACCATTCATCCAGGCCAGCTTTGTTGTGTCAAACACCGCCCCGGACTTGGTGATGCGGTCCAGGGAAAAGGCCTCCGACAGCTCCCGGGCGTCAAACATTTCGCGCTCCGTGCCATCGTTCCAACCCAGGAGGGCCAGGAAGTTCATCATGGCGGTTGGGAGGTAGCCCTGCCCCGCAAACTCGCCCACCGAGGTGGCGCCGTGGCGCTTGGACAGCTTGGCCTTGTCTGCCGCCAGGATCAAGGACACATGCCCAAACTGAGGCAGGGGGAAGCCCAGGGCCTTGTATACCAGCACCTGCATCATGGGCTTGCTTTGCTCGCGTCACTTTGGGGGTTAAGGGGGGTGTGGTGCACTGGGTGGTGATGCTCCGAGTCGACAATCACGCACACCGCCACGGCACACCTGGCGCAGGGTGTTTGGGAGGTGCTCCTCGGCGCGGATGACGTGGCTGATCTTCATCAGCGCGTCGTCCACCGCCACGCAAAAGTTGTACACCGGCAGGCCGTTGGAACGCAGGACCACAAAGTCGCCCAGCGTGTCGGTGTTCCACGACACCTCCCCACGGATCAGGTCCTGGTATTACGAGGGGCAGTGGGGGGGTGGCCTGAGGGGGGCTGGTGATGAAAGAGGGGGGCAAGGGGGGACGGTGACACAGTGCACCCGGGCACACCTGCTCTCAGCAAGCTGAAATCCACATTCCTAGACTCTGATTCCAAGATGCCAAGCACAAGCACGAGAAAGCATACCAGTTCATGCCAGGCAGCCCCTCCCAGCCAAACACCAAACCAACCTGGATGGTAATGACCTCATCCTTGGGCACGCGGAAGCGGTAGCAGTAGGGCGTCCCGGCCCGCATCTGCTCCTCCACCTCCTCCTTGCTGGCCTGTGCCCACTTTCCCCTGTAAATGGGCGGCTGTTTGGCAGCTTCAGCCTCCTCTCGCTGCCGCTCCAGCTCCTCGTCACTGCAGAAGCAGGGGTAGGCAAGGCCCTGCTCGACCAGCTTGTCAACATACTCTTTGTAGATCTCCCGCCTCTCCGACTGGCGGTAAGGGCCATGCGGACCCCCCACATCGGGACCTGGGGGGTGCGATTAGTAGAATGTCAATGAATAGGCAGATATGGGATGCTTGCGCTGCCTTTTCTGAGATTGGAGCGTTTGGCAGGGGCTGTGCTGTCAAAGCTGCAGGGGTCCAGCCGTGCAAGCCCTGCGCATACTCGACATTCCCTGCCTGCCGTTCCTGCAGCCTACCTTCGTCCCACTTCAGGCCCAACCACTTTAGGTCCGAGAGGACAGCTGCCTCCGACTCTGCTGTGGATCTTGCGGCATCGGTGTCCTCGATCCTGCCATGTGAGATGGAATAATACATTCCCGATCATGTATATGTATGCACTGGTCAGAGTGAAAATGCAGGAGATCAGTCCTCCAAGTGGCCACAGGCCCAAAGTGGATTTGCTGCCAACGCATATGCATGCTTGCAAAGCATCCCTGGGCCTACAAACTGTGGAGCTCCCTTTTTCCCACTTCCCACACCCCAGGCCCCTACCGGAGCACCATTTCGCCATGTGTGTTCTTGGCATACAGCCAATTGAAAAGGGCCGTCCTGGCTCCTCCAACGTGCAAATTACCGGTGGGGGAAGGCGCGAAGCGCACACGCACCTGTGGGCAAGGGTTCAAGTGGGTAGATCACAGGGAGATCCTCTTGGGTTGGGATCACACTCTATATCGGCAATCAAGCAATGCATCATTGACTGAACAGGCAGGGCGCCTCGTCACCACCTAGCAACACCTTTCCACCCTCTGTAGGAGAGGGAGCAGGGCGAGTCTGCTCATCTGTAGCTGCAAGTGACGCACTGGCCCTGGAAATGACTCCACACCTGTGACCAGCAGCGGGGATCACGATCAGTTATATATGTTCCTTGCACGCCTTCGGCATTTTTGGATGGGAAACCATGAGCAAGGGTCAAATTCATTCTCTGTGCCACTCTTCACCTGGTGGAGCATGTCTTTGAGACCTAGGAGAGGCGATGGATGAGAGGTGGAGGGTGAGAGGCCAAGATGGGCTGAATGGGGCAATGTGCCCACCCATTTCCAACAAAGACATGCCCTGCAGCGCAATGCAGTACTTATTCGTTGATTCCCTACCTTGGGAGCTGCAGGCGTGGACAGGAACCACGCCGTTCTGGGCAGGGCGCATGTCGACGAGCGGACGCCCTGGCTCGAGAGCACCGGCGCCACGCCCCTCACGCAGCAAGATCGCAGGGCCTGCATTGCATGTAGGATTATATACAATTTAATATTTTGCAATGTGTTGCCTTTGCAATGCAGCTCGGATCGCGGCATGCACCCGTCTGGATCTGATGTGGCACGGGGAGGGTATCGTGCGTGCCCCGCCCTCATCCACTCGGTAGGAGTTTCTTCGGCGTCGCATCGGTTCGGCTGCTCGGGACCGGGGATCAGGAGCATGATCATGCCATTCAACTCGACCCGATGCCTGATTTGTGGCGTTCTTAAGGAGCATGTGTGCTTGTTGCTCAGTTGTCAACCGCAAAGGGACGATGCAGGCCACGCACAGACCCCTCATCATCAGGCTAGACGCAGGCGCGAGATCTCGTCCTGCGACCACTCCCGGCGCTGGGCCAGCACGGCGCGCACCTCGCCCTCGCTCAGGCGCAGGGCCAGCCCCCCCCCGGGCTCGGCCCACAGGTCGGCCGCCTCCGCCACGCTTTCCAGGCCCAGGAGCAGGGCGACGGCGGCCAGGCGCGCGAAGCGGTCGCGCACCGACCGCCCCGCAAGCTCCGAGGCGCGGCCCGCGAGCAGGCGAAGGTCCCGCTCCAGCGCCAGGCCCCCCAGCTGCGAGAAGCGGCGCGCGGCGACGGCCGCCTCCAGCCGCGCCAGCACGCCGTCCAGGACGCGCATGACCACGCTCTGGTGCAGGGAGGGCACCAGGTACGGGCGCAGGGGGAGGAGTGTGACCTCCAGCGCACCGGCCAGGTCGGCCGCCCATGCTGTGGGCGAGCCGGAGTCGTCGCCGGCGCCGGACCCCAGGTCGGCGGCCGCCGCGGCGTCCAGCGCGGGGCGCAGCGCGCCCAGCGCGCCCTGCGCCAGCGCCGCCGCGCCCGCGGCCGACAGTGCGCGCAGGTCGGCGGCGACCTTCCCCAGGTCGGCCAGGACCTGCAGGACCCGGTCGCGGTCCGAGGCGGCGCGGAAGCGGGCGGCCGCCGCGCCTTCCAGCCGCGCGCGCAGCTTGGCCGCATGCCCCGCCGCCACCTCCGCGTCGTTGAAGGGCAGCGCGGCGGTGGCTGCGGCGGAGGGGGTGGTGGCGGCGGGCACGGCACCGGCGCCTGCCTCCCAGGCCCCCCCGGCGTCGCCGGCCTGCCACGCGCCGCCGGCCTCCCCTGCCCCCGCCGCCGCCAGCAGGCGCGGCGCGGCGCCCACCAGCGCCTCCTGCACCGCGGCGCAGAAGCGCGAGGTCAGCGCGCCGTGCAGGCCGTTGAGCACGGCCACTGCGCTAGGCGCACGCCCCGTGCCCAGCGCGCGCTCGCCGGCCTTGGAAAGCACGAAGAAGACGTCGTCCACCGCGCTGGAGGTCAAGTCCCCTGGCCCCGCGCCCGAGATGGCCAGCGCCTTGGCCACGCTCTCCTCCATGTAGTACTCTTCCAGGCTGATGTAGTGGGACAGCAGCTCGCGGACCGCCGCCGCGAAGCCGCCGCCGCGGATGCTGGCCTCACGCGTCGCGCCGGCGCCGGCGCCGCCCGGCGCGCCGCCCCCCGCCCCCGGCCCCGCCCCGGGCCCCCCCGCGCCCGCCCCACCACTCCCGGCCACGTCGGCCAGGCGCAGGAGGATGTACTGGGTGTACTCCTCGCTGCGCCCGCACAGCGCCAGCAGCTCCTCCAGACAGGCCTCTACAGCGCGGGGCTCCACGGGCGGCGCGCCCGCCGAGCCGGCGGGGCCGGCGCGGTGCGAGGCCACCTGGCCCGCCAGCCGCGCCAGACGGCGGTGGTCCGCGTAGCGCTGTAGGATGCGGCTGCCGTGCAGATCCACCTCGCCGTGCAGCGTCAGCACCGCCGTCGTGGCCAGGTCTAAAGGAAAGGAGACGGGGATTTAAAGGGGGGGAGGTGGGGGGATCTGTGCGGAGTGTGATAGAAGGGCACCCTGCCGGCCTGGAAGTGCCTTCCTCTGAACCAAAGGCCCAGCAACCTGCTGCCGAGATAACATCATGCTGGCGCTCACCGGGCCCTGCACCTCCCCCCCTCCCACCCACCCGAGCTCACCAAGGCCGAAGCTGTTGATGAAGAGGTCCAGGTGCTCGTCGACGGCCGACGCCACGTCCTTGAACAGGTTGGTCAGCGCGCCTACGTAGTCGGGCTGGGTGCCCTCCACCGCGCCCACCAGCGCGTCGTGGTCGGCGGCGGCGCGGGAGGATATCATGCCAGCCAGGTGGCGCAGCAGCGCGTCCAGGCCACGCTGCGCCTGGCGCAGCGGCGGGTGCAGCGCGGCGAAGCGCAGCACGGCGGCGTGGTCGCCGGCTGCCACGGCCGCCGTCAGGCACGCCGACACCGCCTCCTCCACGCTGCGCCGATGCTGCGCAAAGGCAGCCGCCTGCTCGGCAGAGACGCCGGCGAGGCAGGCCACGCTGCCGACGCCATGCTCGGCCGGAGGCGCCACCCCCGCCCCGCCGGCCTTTGAGCCGGCGACGGCCGTCGGCGACGCCCCACTAGCCCCCAGCGCGGCCAGGGTCTGTTCCTCCAGGGTCAAGTACTCGTCCACGCAGTGCACTGCGGCCTCGTAATCCTCGCGGGCCAAAGCCCGCGCGACGCCCTCCACCGCCGCCGCCCGGCCCAGAAGGCCGGCGATGTGGGAGAGCGCGCCCTGGACCCGGGTCTGGGTGGCGTCCAGGGCCCGCACCTGAGAGCTGACGCGCTGGGCCAGGTTTGCGGAGCCGGCGGTGCTTTCTTCCAGGGCCTCGGCCTCCACGGCCAGCATCTGCAGCGCCTGCGAGAAATGGAGGGGGAAAGGGCAGACGATGGGAAGTGTGAGGCTCCAGGATGGACTGTAAAAAAGTATCTCTCATCGCCTGGCTTCCTGCATGGCTGAAAAATCTCCAGGGCCCGTGATGTGCTGCACTCCATTGGTCCCATCCAAACCCCCAACCGGCACCATGCCGCGCCTCACCCCCTTCCTCTCAACACCTCTGCCTGCCACAAATGTTCACCTCGCTGGTGGAGGCAGTCATCTCCAGCATCTCGGCCTGGATGGCCTCACGCCTTCCCAGCATCCCCTCCAGTTCGGTATCAATGGCACGCTCCCGAACTAGAGCGGCACTGAGCAGGCGGGGGATGTCTGCCGGATTGGTGAGCTGCCGCAGAGCTGCTACATCCAGAACCGCGCTCCCGACGTCCATGGTAGCTCCCCTGTCCTAAGACATGCGATCAGGGGGAGGGAGGAGTGTCGCCTAGGCCGCAGCTGGCAATGATCTGCACACAGGTTGTCTACTCGAAGCTCAGTCCGGAGATCCCTTTTGCAATATTTTCATGATGAAATTTGTTCGATGAGATATTCGGTGTGCTTTGCGCAGTTCCTGCGATGTCACAAACATCCCAAGAAGACGAGGGGAATCAGAGGGATTCCGGCTTGAGACCTGGCGCCCCAGCACAGGACCTCACCAGGAGTGGAAGCAATAGTGAGGCCCAAAGCGCGCCGAGTCAACCACGCGGTTACTACTGGGAACGGGTGCTAAATCTTCAAATCGCATCCTCTGGGCCAGCTTGGAAGCTTCGCGTTTGGGTCGAGAAGCCTGCTCCAGCGATCCCCCTAGCCCTTCCCAGACAGAGCGAGGAGGCTCTCTTCCGAGCATGGGCGCGGTCGACGTGCTGGCCTCGGAGCTTGGCTCCAAGGTGCAGCTCGATGCCATCACCCGCGACTACGTCTGCGAGCCCCGCCTGGGTAAGGGAGGCACCAGGTCTTGGGGGTGCCGCACTCACCCTTGCCCCGCAGGAGCACCCTCTGACCATCGCTCGTCCCACCTCCTGCCCCACTATGCAGAGTACCGCACCGTCGGTGGCGTGGCTGGACCTCTGGTGGTCGTCAACCTGGTCAAGGTGCAGCGGCGGGGCCGGGTTTGGCGAGCTGAGGGTTTCACCACCTGCGGAGTATGGGTCGCACGGGTGGACATGCTGGCACCTCGACTTCACGAGCCTCCGTCTGTTTCCTCTCGACCCCAAACAGAAGCCGATGTATGCCGAGATCGTGAACATCCGGCTGGGTGATGGGTCCGCTCGGCGTGGGCAGGTGCTGGAGGTCGACGGCAACAGAGCCGTGGTTCAGGTGTTCGAGGGCACCACCGGCATCGACAACCAGAGGACGACCCTGGAGTTCACTGGAGATGTACGTGCAAGACGAGGGTGTTTGGGTGTTGGGAGGATGGTGCATCTGGCCGCACCAAGTGGATACAGGTTGTGTGAAGATCCTGTGTGAGACCGTCGTACCCACTGTCCCACCTTCCCATCCTGTGCCTCCAATCACCCGCAGGTCCTGAAGACCCCAGTCTCTCGCGATATGCTGGGCCGCGTGTTTGACGGCTCTGGCAAGCCCATTGACGGAGGGTGAGGTGCTGGGCTGTTGCATGCCCCGGGGTGTCCTAGTGTATGTGCTAGTGGAGAGTCTGTGCAGGCCTGAGCCCGTTCAGGAATCCCTGCCCTGGTTTCCACTGCTCCTCCCACCAACGCCCGACTCCCTCATCTCTGCCCAGCCCGCCGGTGCTGGCGGAGCACTTCCTGGACATCAACGGCGCGTCCATCAACCCCGCGGAGCGCACCTACCCCGAGGAGATGATCCAGACCGGCATCTCCACCATCGACGTGATGAACAGCATCGCGCGCGGGCAGAAGATCCCCCTCTTTTCCGCCGCGGGCCTGCCCCACAACGACATTGCCGCCCAGATCTGCCGCCAGGCGGGCTTGGTCTCGCATGGCGAGGGGGAGGATTCTGCGCGCGAGCCCTTTGCCATCGTCTTCGCGGCCATGGGCGTGAACATGGAGACCGCCCACTTCTTCAAGCAGGACTTTGAGGAGAATGGGTCCATGGACCGCACCGTGCTCTTCCTCAACCTGGCAAACGACCCCACCATCGAGCGCATCATCACCCCCCGCATCGCCCTCACCACCGGTGCGGGGAGTTGTGGAGGAAGAGACGGGGGGGGGGATGGGGGGTTGATTATGTTTGTGAACGAAGTGTGAGCGCAGCCGGGAACGCAAGGGAGAGCGTGGCTTGGCCCGCTGGCTTGTTTGGTGGATGAGATGACATCTCAGGGGTAGTGCTTGAAGGGTGGCTAAATCAAGGCTGTGTTTCAAACCGATTCGCAAGACAGCCTGCATCCCCCATCCGAACCAACCTGTCCAACCTCTCCTCCCAACCTGCCAGCCGAGTACCTGGCTTACGATGTGGGCATGCACGTGCTGGTCATCCTCACTGACATGGCCTCCTATGCGGATGCCCTGCGCGAGGTCAGCGCTGCCCGCGAGGAGGTGCCCGGCCGCCGCGGCTACCCAGGTGTGTGTGTGTTTGGGGAGGGGGTGCATCTGGTTGCTCATGCTTGGTGGGTTGGCAACTCCGCGGGCTAGGGATGTGGGTTCCTCTGAAAGCATGGCCGAGCTGGGGAGGGTGCCGATCTGGCTGCACAAAGGAGTCGGCCCTCTCATCCTCGAAGCTCCAGAGCCTGTCTGACGGCATGTGTCTCCCTGCTCGCCTGATCCACACCGACGCTTTCAGGAACGCACACACAACACATGTCAATAGCATCCCCCCTTGCCCTCGCCTCCCCACCCTCAACCAAATCAAAGGCTACATGTACACGGACCTGGCGACCATCTACGAGCGCGCGGGGCGGATCGAGGGGCGGCGCGGGTCCATCACCCAGCTGCCCATCCTGTCCATGCCCAACGACGACATTACACACCCCATCCCCGATCTGACGGGCTACATCACGGAGGGCCAGGTATACGTGGACCGCCAGCTGCACAACCGCCAGGTCTACCCGCCCATCAACGTGCTGCCCAGCCTGAGTCGGCTGATGAAGAGCGCGATCGGGGAGGGCATGACCCGTGCCGACCACTCGGAGGTCAGCAACCAGCTGTACGCCAACTACGCCATCGGCAAGGACGTGCAGGGCATGAAGGCGGTGGTGGGGGAGGAGGCGCTGTCCTCCGAGGACCTCCTCTACCTCCAGTTCCTGGACAAGTTCGAGGCCAAGTTTGTCAACCAGGCACGGAGAGGGACGGGGGGGGGGATGGAGAGGGGTGGCGGGTGTCGATGGAAGGGTTGGCATTCATGAGGAGAGGCACCATTTTCCGAGTCCCTGGTGATGAGTCAGAAGGTCGAGGATGCTCCCTCAATGCCTCAACAACTCCTCCCCTACAAAACGCCATCAAACACAGGGGCTGTACGAGAATCGCAGCATCCACGAATCCCTGGACCTGGCCTGGACGCTGCTGCGTCTGTTCCCACGGGAGCTGCTTCGCCGCGTCACCGCCAAGACCCTGGACATCTACTACGACAGGGAGAAGCCGGCGGGCAGCAGTAGCGCCTAGGGCTGTGGCAGAGCCTGGGCATGGGTGTGTCCATGCGCACCGACCCTCTCTCCCTTTGCTGTGTCACGAGTGGACGACTCCATTGTAATCGGTGTGTACTGGTGCGTGCCCTTGACTCAGTGTGGAGCGAATTGCCCGCTGGCAGCGCAGGACAGAAGGGGCTCGGCAGTCGACATTCCAGACGCCAGATTCAGGCAGCAAGCACATCGATCACGGCAAGTCCGTGAATCGGTAAACGACAGGGGGGGACGAAATGTCAGGAGTGAATGAATTGGGGGGCAAAGGGGAACATGCTGCAGGATGCAGGCTCACTGCTGCACAAGGTGGGTGTCCCATGTCCTCTCCGAGAAGACCTGGTGCCCTGTTGGCGCCTACTTGGGAATGTTATTCTGCAGGTACTGGATCCAGTCGTAGAAGCCGGTGGTCCACCTGCCGTAGGCGGCCTCCACCAGACCGTCCATGTGGGCGGCGGCCTCCTTCTCCCCCAGGTCCAGCCGGAAGCGGTGCCGCAGCTCGACGGCCGTCTTGGGGCCCCTGAAGCAGGGAAGGTGCGAGGAAGCCATCATCGCCACAGTGGCCACGATGCTTTCTGCCGAGCTGCGAGCCTGCATGGGGAATGTGGTTGGAGACTCGTTTCAGCACATGAAACAAGGGAATGTTTGAACGAAGGGGGGCCGGGCTGAGTGACTGTCCTCCAGCATAGGCGACGACCCTCACACTCACCGTGAGGAAGCCCTTGATGCAGAGCTCCTTGAAGTGGAGGTAGCTGGGGGAGGTCTTGCTGCGCGCCGGGTCGATGATCTCGGTCATTTCGTAACTCAGCTTGAAGGCAGCATTCTCAAATCCAAGGTTGCCACCTGGTGTGCAGTGCAGAGTGGCATGTGAGAGAGAATTCCGTGGTCCTCCTACACACTGTAAGAGAATACCCGAGGGTGCAGTCTGAATGCCCCTCAGCCCATCTCACACCATGCGCTCCGCCACCCACCTGGGGAAATGCCAAGGATGAAGCCAAAGTCGATGTGCAGCAGGTGACCGAACTTGTTTTAGCACATGGAACAAAGGAGTATTTGAAGGAAGGGGGGCCGGGCTGAGTGACTGTCCTTCAGCATAGGCGACGACCCTCACACTCACCGTGAGGAAGCCCTTGATGCAGAGCTCCTTGAAGTGGAGGTAGCTGGGGGAGGTCTTGCTGCGCGCCGGGTCGATGATCTCGGTCATTTCGTAACTCAGCTTGAAGGCAGCATTCTCGAAGCCAAGGTTGCCACCTGGTGCGCAGTGCAGAGTGGCATGTGAGAGAATTCCGTGGTCCTCCTACACACTGTAAGAGAATACCCGAGGGTGCAGTCTGGATGCCCCTCAGCCCATCTCACACCATGCGCTCCGCCACCCACCTGGGGAAATGCCAAGGATGAAGCCAAAGTCGATGTGCAGCAGGTGCCCGTCGCCATCCAACATGATGTTCCCATTGTGGCGGTCCTTGCTCTGAAGCAGGTAGCTGGCGACAGCATACCTGGAGGGTTGAGCACATTGGAAGGGGGGGGGGGGGGGATGATGGCAAGGGCATGCAGGCAAATGATTGTGAGAAGCTTGAAATACTCGCACAAGTCATTAAGCTCTCATCTTATCGAGCCCCTCGAAGCCCAAGGCACATACTCCCACCACCGCACCCGGCACAGGAGCGAATGAAGTTCTGTCGAGCAGCTTCATGCCGCTCGGTCCCGGGAGGGCCATGCTCACGGGCAAATACCTCAGCCAGTCCACCGTCGGTGAGCTCGCCCTGGCGAACAGAGGTGGCATACGGCTCAGGACAGCTCTGGGGCCGAGGTCAAGGTGCCAAGGCCTGCCAGATGCATCCAATCCCCAACTCCTCAGCACCACGAGTCTCACCAGCTGGGCACGGGACTTGGAGTTCGGGATGACCTCAATGATACCACACTCATAGCCTGTGGCGATGACCCCATACGGCAACAGGTACAGGTCCAGACCCGCCGTCAGGAAGGCCTTTTTGAGTAGGCCAATCACCTTTATGTGGATGATGGAGGGAAGCAGGATTGATAATCGCAGTTGTTGAAGGATGCTGCACAGGCAGGTGCTGCATCAACCCTCCCATGCCAAACAACCCAATTCCTAAATCAATCTCGATGTATCCAGCAGGTCTCCATGCATTGTGCCAGCATTGACTCCCCCCTTCCCTGGCGTTTACCTGCAGTGCCAGGATGTCTTGCCTGCAGTCGTCCCCGACTTTGAAGATGCAGGCGCGGGTCTCCGGCTCCTCATCCTCCTTGCCCGACCCCTGGCTGCCCGCCTCCTCGACCTCGCCGTCTGCAAACCCGGGGTGGACGTCCTGGCGCACATGTACCTTGAAGGCCACCAGGATGGGGCACTTGGCGGCGGACTGCAAAGAGAGTAAGGGGGGAAGGAGTTTGAAGTGGACCATCCGTGGCAACTCACACCCAGCATGCAGACAAAGCACATGTTCTGGAAAAAAGCAAGGGTCAGCCCGGGCGTCTGGCATCCTGCACAATCCCCTCAGACCTGCATGGGAGCGGCGGACTCTGGGATGTGCGCCAGCACGGTGCAGTCGGGGTTGGTTGGCAGGAAGAGGTCGCCCCTGGGGAGCTCCACAGCTTTTAGGAACTCGACTGCAGCCGACTTTCGCTTGTCCTGCATGATTAGGCAGGGTACCATGTATGGGTAAGTCAGGCCATGCCTCTGTGCATCTGGCGGAGGAGGTATGATTTCCTCCAATCTCCTTCTTGCAGAGGGTCAAACCCCAATAGCTTCTTGCTGCACTCCTCCTCCTCACAGACCACTGTCGCCCGGACATGAATTCGCCCCTCCCATCCTCCGTTTACCCAACTCCACACACCACAATCCTCACCTTGTGAACCGGGTACAGCTTCCCTGACACCTCAGTGATGTCATCAAAGTATGCCAGCTCGTCCTTCAGCAGATTTGCCACGTCCTCCGGGAGTCCTGACATTAGCCTGGTCCGCAGCTTGTCGGCAACCTGCCACAGTCCTGAATCCTTGGGGGCAGACCACCCAGACCGCCTCACCTGGAGGGCATGGGAGCAGGTGGTTGGGATGTCGATCTTCAGTTTGTGGTCGGAGTTGCTGTTCATTGCCAAGCTTGTAAGGTCACGAAGGAACAACGTGGTCCACCCGGTTGAGACCTAAGGAACCATGCCACAATCCTCTCTACTTGTTATTAGGGGTTCGGCCCAACCATCCAAAAACACAATCTCGTTCAGGTGCTCACCTGTGGGTCAAAGGCCTCGTCGGGGGGCGTGCCTTCGGAGCGCAGCTGGCAGGCCAGGACCACGGCAAAGTGCACAGAGACGGCCGCGGCATCGAGGAGGAAGCGGGCCACCACGCCGTCGTGGTCGGTGCGCAGCATCTGCACCAGCTGGGGCAAGAAAAAGGCCACCTCCTCGGGGTTGCACTCGTGCAGGGAGCGCGAGAGGTACTCCAGCACCTCGGGCTTCCTGCGGGATGTGAAGGGGTTAGGGATTGTGTCGAAGGTCCTAGTGGATTCTGATGCAAGAAACTGCCAACCAGCCCGCCGTGACACCACAACCAACTTCATACCCTGCCCAGGAGTCAGCCAGTGCTTGCAACGCAGTGACCAGGTATAATTCACTAGCCCCTGGTCAGACACACCAACAGCATAACAGAGTACCCAGGCCAGCATGCACGGATTGCAGCCTCCCATTCGAAAGTGGGTCCCTGCAACATCTGTCACCCCAAGGGCTGTCCCACACCGTCGACTCACTTTCCACCCGCGGAATTGACGACAGCCAGTGCTTGCAGCAGGGGCAGCGGCGCCCAGCTCTGCAGGTGCACCAGCTTGTCTGCGGCCGCGGGCTCCCCAGCCATCTCCGCGAGCAGCGCGCCGGCTTGAGGCAGGAGCTGCAGCGACTTTGCAGCGGCGTTCACCAGCACAAAGCGCTCGAGTTCCAGGCGCAGGGCGGGAAATCCAGGGAAGCGATCCTGCGATGGGTGGGGGGACGCGACAGCAATGATTTGGCTGTGAGGGCAGGCAGCTGGTCAGACTGCACTGTTGCGGACCTTTGCAGAGACAAACTGCATGCAGCGTGCAGCACACCCCGTGCCCTGCCCTGCACACCGAACCCCGTCGCACGGCCCCGACCACACCTTGAGCGCCAGCGCCAGGCGAGGCGAGGCGATCCAGGCCGCCGCGGCCAGCGTCTCCCACTGCGCCACGGTGGGCCAGTCGCACGCGACTGCTGCATGAGCCTTGGTGTCCAGGGGCGACTCCCACACCGCCAGCCTCTCCAGCTCTGCGGCTTGGGAGGGTGGGTCCGGGAAAGGAGGTGGGGCAAGGTGGGCGGCGCGGAGCCTGGCAATGCACATGACCGTGGTGCATGCCCACATCCCCAGGGTCACCCAGGCGATCCTGAACATGGCCCCAGCACAGCATCCGACGCAGCACCTGAGGACAGGAGGAAGCGCAGCAGGGCCAGTCGCTGCTTGGCATCTTCCACCGACAGCCTGTCGCTGGCAGGCCAGATGGGCAGGCGGGCCACGGCTTCCTGGACGGCCGACACCGCCCGCGTCGCCTCCCTGAGGGTTGATCGGTGGGTTGATGCAGAGAGGCTGTCGAGGGGACACCACCTGCGGTTGCCCCAATTTCTTAATCATGGCAAGGCAAGGGGGAGCACAGAGCAGGTTATCAAGACGCCCCTCGGTTTTGCAGCCCACGTTCCCGAACTCATGGACCTCCCCACCCCCCCAAAACAATTCCTACTGCTCGCCTCAGTGCCGCGCCGTCGGCCTGGTGCCACGCCACCGGCGCGTCAAACCACTCCAGCGCCGAGTCCAGGGCGAGCGAGACCCGGGCACGGTGCGCGCGCTGCGCGGCCGGCGCGCCCGGCTCGGCGTCGGCGCAGCGCAGCGCCAGCTGCGCCAGGCGGAAGCGCGTGGCGCAGGCCGCGGCGGCGCGGCCCAGCCCCGCGCCCGGCTCCAGCGCTGCGGAGGAGAGGGCGGCCAGCGTGCGCCTCGCGCGCTGGGCCTCCGCGCGTGCGTCGCCCTCCAGCGCCGCGCGCGCGTCCAGCAGGAAAGCGACGCAGAGGTGCTGCGCGCGCATGGCGCGCAGCGACGCGGCATCGGCCGGCAGCTGCGCGGCCAGCGCGGCGTCCGCCGCCGTCGCCGCGCCGCGCTGCGCCTCGGCGTCGGCCGCGAACCCCGCGTGGGGCGCGGCGCCGCCGGCGTAGATGCCGCGCCGCGCGGCGATGGCCCCCCGCCACGCCCCCGCCAGCTCCTCCAAGACCGCGGACCGCGCGACGGGCCCCAGCGCGGCCGCCAGCCAGTGCCAGGCGGTGGCCGCCGCCGCCGCCGCCGCGCCCTCGTCCCCGGCCTCCAGCGGGGCGCGGCACAGCGCGCGCAGCAGCGCCCGAGCCGGCGTGGCGCCCTCCAGCCGGAGGAGCGAGCGCCCTGGCCGCCTCGGTGTGCTGGGCGCCTGGTCTTGCGTCGTCTCCTTGTCCTCAGCCAGCCCCAGGATCAGCAGCGCCGCCGCCTCCAGGCACCTGTGTGGCAGAGTGGGGGGGGGGAAGGGACTGAAGCACAGCCCCTTCCGCTGCACCACGACACCAAACATGGCCCCAGCACGCGGAAACACCATCCCAGCTCGCCTGTTTGCCAGGGGCTGGTCCTCATCGCCCGCACCCTGCAGGCCATGCATCGCGGCCGCCAGGAGGGCGTCGTGCGCAGCCGCGCCCTCGAGGCCGCGCAGCTGGGTCTGCGCGGCCCCGAGTGCCCTGACCTTGGCGGTCCACATCAGGAAGCCTGGGTGCAGGGCTCGGTGCGGGGAAGGGTCGGGCGAGTGGGCGGGGGACCTCGTGTGACCTTACAGTACAGGTGGACATGCACATCGTGTCCACACCCAGCCGGGTAGACATGCTTGATGCCCTCACGTCCACTACCCCATAGCACATCGCAACCCCACCCGCGGAGCCTCCTGAAACCCCCCTCCCAGCGCCAGAGCCTCGCGGAACAAAACCCTGCCCCACGTTCCCCCCCTCGCTCCCCGTCGCCGCCACACCTCGATGCCCCGCGCCGCCCTCCTCCCCCGGCTCCAGGGCCAGCATCGCGGGCAGCACGGCGGGGCTGGCCAGCGTCGGCGCCGACTCCCCACTTCCTGGCCCCAGCAGGCCCTCCATGAGCACGGTCTCGAAGGCGGCGGAGGCCGCACCCGGCGCCCGCGCGGCCGCCAGGCGTGGCATCCGCTGCAGCCACTCCTGCGCCGCGGGCGGCGCGTCAGGCCCACCGCCGCCCAGCCCCAGCGTGGCGCGCACGACGGGTCGGCTGTAAAGCAGGCAGGGCATCCACTCCGTCAGCTCCCGCAGCAGGCGCAGAGCGCACGCGCCGTGCCCGGTGGTCCAGGGGCGGTTCTTGGGCACGGCGCCGACCACAGCCTCCCGCTCGCTCAGGGACTCGACCAGGTTTGCGGCCGCGCGCTCCAGCGCCTCGGCCGCCGCGTCGGCCTCCTCGCCGCAGCCCAGCGCGGTCTCGCGCCGCGCGCGCAGGCACATCGTGCGCAGCGCCTGGTCCAGCCCCCGCTCCAGCCAGGGCGCGGCGGGGTCGCCGGGGTCGAGCCGCGCCAGCGCGGCCAGCAGCGCCGCGCCCGGCGGCCGCGCCAGGCGCGAGAAGGGCGCGTGGTTCGCGGCGGCCAGCTCCTGCGTCAGCAGCGCCACGAGACGCGCCGCGGCAGACGGGGTCGCGGGCGGGGTGCCGCCACGCC
>NW_011934200.1:266384-279745 GCF_000733215.1 Auxenochlorella protothecoides
CCCGTCGCCCGGGGTCGCGGGCGCCGGGGGTCCCGGCCCGGGGCCCTCGCTGCGCCAGCCCAGCTCCGACAGGTCCGGGGCGGCGGCCGCCAGCCGACCAAGGGCTGGCGAGGTGGCGGGGTCGTCGCCGCGCGGCAGCACGCGCCCGACGCGCGCCAGGCGCGCCGCGCCGATCGCCAGCCAGAGCCGTGCGTGGTCGCGGCGGCGCCACGCCGCGTCGCGCTCCTCTGCGCCGCAGGCCGCCGCCGCGGCGGCCAGGGCGGGCAGCACGCCTGCCAGCCGGACGGGGGCCAAGCCCGCCCGGTGGCAGTCCAGGAACAGGGCCAGCAGGGCCGCCTCCAGGGGCGGTTGACCCGCCCGGGACGTGTCGCCCGCGCCCCCGCCGTCGGCCAGCCGCAGCAGGGCCTGGGGCGACACGACAGGCGGCTCGGCGCGGTAGCCGGCGAACAGCGCCCTACGCGCCGCGAGGGCCGCCCGCGGCCGCCCGGCTTCCTCGGCCAGGCGCCCCAGCCTGGCCAGCAGCAGCGCGAGCGGCGCTTTGCCGCGGCTTTGATCCTGGGTGCCGGCCGTGGGAGGCTTCTCATCGGTGCTGGCCGCCTGGGCGTTTGCAGGGGGTTCGTCGGGCGCAGGCGCTGGGCCGGCGTGCAGGCCGCTGGCAAAGAGGCCGATGACCACCTCTGCCAGGTCCACGCCGCCTCCTCCGTCTCGCTGTGCATGCACGAGATCCAGCGCGGCGGCGCGCGCCTGGACCAGCGCAGCGCCCGCCCCCCCGAAGCGCCGGGGCGCAGCAGCGTCGCCAGCGCGGCGGCGCACCCCGCGCCCCACCCCGCGGCTAGGCTGGCGGCCCCCACCTCCGCCAGTGCCAGCAGGAGGCCATGGGCGGGGCGCGAAGCCTGAAGCCCCCCGCCCGCGCCGTCCAGGCCGCCGCCGCGCGTCAGGGGCACGCCCAGGTCGACGTCCAGCAGCGCCTCCAGCGCGGCGCGCTTTCCCAGACGTGGGCCGACCACGGCGCGCAGCTCGGCGGCGGCCACGCGCTGCGCCTCGGTCAACAGCGGCGCGAGGAAAGCAAGCGCATCGTGCACCCCAATGAGGGGCCTGGGGCCTTCAGTGACGATGGAAGGGTGCCCTGCACCATCGCTGGCTGGGTGTTCCGTCGCCGGGTCCCCCTCCCCACTGCCCCTCCTGGCCAGGGTCACGCGCAGCGAGGCGGCCACGCCCGCGGCGGTGAGCAGCAGCGCGGTGGAGGCCCTGCCGCCAAACACGAGCGGGGCCGCGGCGGCCAGGCAGCCGAGGATTGCGGCGCCGTGCAGGGCCAGCACCCGCTCCTCCGCCTCCAGCGAGCCCGAGGCGGCGGCGGCGGCCGCGCCCACGGCGGCCATGGCGGCCGTCGCCTGCGGCGTGGGTGGGATCGGGCTGGCGACCCCGCGCGGCCGGGAGGCGGGGAGCAGGATGGGGGACAGCGCGGCGTCGAGGGCGCCCGCGGCTGCCTGCGCCACACACCCGGCCTCCTCTCTGTCCAGGGCGGCCGCGCCGCGCGCGGCGAGCGCCGCCGCCGCCCTCCATTCGGCCTCGCCCCAGCTGGTGTTGACGGCCCTGGACCCGAGGCCCAGGCCGCGCAGGAGGGAGGCGGCGGCGGGCCGCGGGAGGGCCCGCAGAAGGCTTCCCAGGGCCTGGTCCGGGGCGGGGGAGTCGCGGATGCGCTGCACGAGGCAGGCGGCGCAGGCGGCGCCCAGCCCCGAGTGGGCATCCAGGAGCGTGGAGGATGGGTTCCCGTTTCCCGGCCCAAGGAGGGGCTGCAGGTCCAGCAGCACGGCATCCAGGCTGCCATGCTGCGATGCGGGGCTGCTCAGGAGCTGGATCAGCTGGGAGGACGCAGCCCCGGCGCTCTGTTGTGGGTGGCGAGGTGCGCGGGATTGCTGTGAGGCAAAAAACCCTGTACAGGGCAATCATCGGCCAAGTGTGGTACCACGAGGCACACGAGGGATGTAGGCCGTGATCAGACGGTGCTCTCCTCTCCCCCCAGGTACCTTGGTGTCGGTGCTCGTGACGACCTGGTTCACCAGCAGGCGAACGCTGGAAAGAGCATCCCCCTGGGTTGGCGAGGGGAGGCGATGCCCATTCATTCTCCGTGACGTCGGTAAAGTCACGATCTATCGCCTAGGGTGTGCGTCAGGGGTGGTGAGGGGCCAGTCCCGAGGCGCTGGACCACCATCAACCCAGCTGGTCGGAAGGGGCTCGGGGTCTGTGCTCGGCCTTGATCAATGTGTTACATGCAATTACCTTTGCACTTTCTTGCACAGGGTGTCGGGGGCTGCACCTGCACCTGCGATGCGTCCACCACGAGAAGTGATCTGGACCCTGCTGCGCATGGCGTGGGGCTGGCCCTGGAGCTGTGTGCTGTTGGTGGAAGGATCCTCCCCTGCCAACATGAGTTAATCTACACATAGGTACGCAATATGCACACTGATAACAAAACTTGCTGCCTGGTCAGCCAATTCCTTTAGGAATCCATTGTCCATGTTTGGACACCGTGTCACAACACGCAGTTGTCCCGCTGGGACTACGAACTTCTCTTGGAGGAGGCCCTCGTAATGCGTTTAGGCACCGGCTCCGCTGGCGCCCTGACATCCTCGTTGCCCCTGCTTGCCCCTACTTGCCCTGCCTGGGCAGCTGGCACGGCAGACTGGGCCCGTTTGGCTGTCTTTGCCCGGGACCTGGCTGCCCTCGGCTTCCTCGCTGTCCCGGCCTCTGCGGAGGGACTCCCTGCCAGCTCCAACTCTGCCGTCGTCTTCCCAGCAATCCCGCGCACCGCATGCTGCAGTCGCTTGGACTGGATCTTCGCAAACCGCTTCCGGAAGGCAAGGAACGGCTCCAGGGTTTGTTGGTGCTGCAAGTGTGGAACGTGAGGACATGCTGCAGGGGCATGAGAGAGGCGGCGGGCTGGGATGAGCCGGCATGCTCATCATGAGCCAGCCCCCCGCCCAGGCCCAGCACAATTGCAGCCAGCGCCCTCCCCTCAATACCATCCGAGTCCACCCACCCACCTCTCGCTCGTCCCAGGCCTTCAGGACCGGGAGCAGGAGCTCGTCGGCTTGCACCGGGGTCCACTCCAACCTGGCGGTGCAGAGACTCCTCAGCAGCGCCAGGTCCGGCCTTCCAAACAGGAACCTGGGAGGGGCAGGGACGAAGGGTTTTGCGTGGGTTTTGGTGAAACGGAGATCAGCCTCTGACTCGTGGGGCATGGTGAAATGGAGATCAGCCTCTGACTCATTGGGCAAGGGGGGTCATGAAACCCTAGGGAACCAGGCCTCAAGCCAGTCCCCCAGAGACCTGTCTCTGGATGTGTCCAGACGCGGAGACAGGTACGCCTCCAGCACTGCCGGTGATGGGAAGTCGCTGGGGAGGTCCCAGTTGCGCCGTACCCCGCGATGCCGGAGCTGGAAGGCGCGGCGCATCGACTGCGTCGCCTCGTCTGTGACCCCCAGGGGTTTTCTCTTGCTGTTGGAGCCTGGGGCCGAGGGTTGCCCTCCTCCCTCTGCAGAGCGTGGGAGCAGCAGGCTGTTTTGTCACCAAGGCACTCAACTTCGCCGGCATCTGGCCCTTGTGTGGCAGGAACATTCCGAAGCCGGTAATGGAAGAAATCCTCGAGAGGTCAGGCCCCCAGCAAGCCCAGAGACACAGCCAGCTCACCTGTGGCCTTGGCGATGAGTTCAGACACCGCGGCGTCAGGGGCCTGCACCCAGGCACGGAAGTCCTGCAGGCCCTCCATGCCCTGGAAAGCATGCACCACCTCCGTTGCATTGACAATGCCGATGCCTGAAATCGCGCGGGGGGGCCTCCGCTTACTGTGCAGCATGCCAGGGGCCACGAGGGCAAAGGATCGACAGATTTGCAGCACAGTCATGCCACCCCTTCCCACTCCAGATGTCCGGAGTCGGCAGGGCTCGAGCTGCCTAGAACCGATTGCCTTCCATCCACCGCTTTGTATACAAGCAGGCACAACCCCCTGAGCACACCTCGGACGCCCGGCGTGTAGTCGGAGCCGAGCAGGAGGGCCAGCGAGATGAACTCGGGCCGGCTGAGTCCCAGCTCAGACTCCACGTCGCGGGTGCGGTACTCCTCTACCGTCTGCTTGGTGGAGAAGATGTGCCTGGAGGAAGTGGAAAGGGGGTGCTCTGAGGCCAAGGTGTTGCTGCGGTGGCCCTTTTAGCTGTGCTTGCACATCGGGCCCCATCTGCTTCAGCGATGATTGCCACCATCCATCTTCACGGTCCCACCCTCGGATCCCACGAAACCCGCCCGGCATTGCCATGGACACAGCCGCTCTCCCACCTCCTTCAACAATCATGACATTCCCCAGGTCGCACTCCCTGGCATGCCCACCCCTGCGCGCCGCACCTGTACACCGTCTGAGCCCCAAACAGGAAGGCATCGTCGTCGTCGGTGATGACGCCGTCCACCAGCCCCGCCGCATCCAGCCAGGCGCACTGCGCCTCTGCCTCCCCAGGTGCCACGATGTAGGGCACGCCAAACATCTGTGTGAGAGCAGCCATCGGTGTGGCGGAGGAAGACCAGGACTCATCATTCAAAGGAGGGGCGAGGGAACTCAGCCTGCACGCTTCAGCCAGCTGGACCAGGCCAGAAACACAGAATCTCAGGCCCACAACCACACCAGCCCACCTGCAGCATGTCCTGGATCTCGGTGTACATCTCGTCTGTGGGGGCGTCGGCCTGACCACGCTGTGCACGCTGCGCCTGCCTCAGCCCCAACGCCTCGTGACGCAGCGCCTCCAGGCCGGCCTCCGCCTCGCCCGGCCCAATTCCCGGCCCAAAGTCGTCGACGAACGTCAGGGGTTCTTCTTCCTCCGCATCCGGCTCCATGTCTCCCAAGAACTCTGTGACATCTGCAGCCTCAGCTGCCGCTGCAGGGCTGGGCGCAGAGTCCTCGACCAGTGGTGCCTGGGCAGCTGCTAGGACTGCCTCCTGGAGAAGGGGTGCCGCCGCCAGCACATGATTCATTGCTGATGCCTGAGGGGCGTCGGCAGGAAGCTCACCGGCATCAGGCTGTAGTGGGTCAGCCGCCACGGCGTTCAAAGCTTTCCCTCCCTCGACGATCCCCGCTGTGTTGGTCTCCATGGCCTTCTTCTCGGGCGAAACTTGCGGACCAGATGGGGAGTCCAGCGCCTGGATCTCCACGCCGCCCGTCGGCCCAGCCTCCGTCAAGATCGCCTCGACCTGGGCACCTGCAGCGAGGGCGCTGACTGTGGAGGCAATCGCCGATACAAGCTCCTCTGCAGGCGAGTGCTTCTCTGCGCTGGCACTCACTCCAACATGCGGCGGCGCCACAGTCTCCACACTCAAGCCCACTGCCAGCCCTTGCCCGGGCTTGTCTGGCGCGGAGGCCCTGGCGCCGGAGAGCAGCCTGTTCAGCTCAGTTTCCGACGCAGTGTTCACGCCTGCTGCGACCCGGGAAGGGGCCAGGCCGGGCGGAGCAGGCTCCGTGGCGACATCCTCCCAGTCTTCCTCAGACCCCGAAGCGGGCGCATGCGACGCCTGGTTTGTCTCGGATGCTCCAGCGAATGATGCCTGGCAGTCAGGGGCCAGAGGAGGAAGGGCTGTCTCGGGAGGAAGCGTCCCGACCCAGCCGCTCTCCCTCCCGCCCCTCGCCGGCCCGCTGCCACTGGGGCCGCTGTTGCCGGCGACTTCCCACGCCTCCCGGCTCTCCTGCAGGCTTGCCTCGATGGCCGCCTGGAGTGCCTGCTCCTCCTCATCGCGAGTGCCGTCCTCGGCCCTCCCGGGACTCAGCGCAGGGCTGCCTGCGATGCCGTGATGGAGGATGAAAACCGTGGCTGCAGGTTTTGCCATCGCTGACACGGGTGGAACGGCAGTCCATGCACACACCCCATCTGCGCCCGATCCCCAAAGACGACCCTGCACCCACCCTGGGCGCCGTCGCCGGCCTTGCCCCAGTCGCTCAGTGCGCGCCCCTGCCGGAAGCCCTGCGCCAGGCTCCAGAAGCGCTGCCGTCTCGCGGCCCTTTCCCGCCAGTGCAGATCGCGCTGCTCCCGCAGTCCCACATCGGGGACGGGCTCCGTCGAGCCTCCGGGAGAGGCCAGCATGCCTGGCAGCGAAGGCTCCTCCTCCACATCCTCCCAGCCGACCTCCTCCTCGCTCGCGTCTGTGGCGGGGTCCAAGTCCGACGCCCCGAAAGTCAGCACCAATGGGTCCTGGGCGGGCAGGGGCCCGCCGGATGACGGCGGCGCGGCGGAGGAGGCCGGCGCGGCCGAGGGCTCTGGCGGGCTGGACGCCCCCTGGGCCCCCGGGACGCCGGGGCCGTCTAGCGCCTCCTCATCCCGCAGCAGGACGTACTCCCGCCCGGGCTCGCCCGCTATCCGGCGGGACGCGCCCAGCAACCCCGCCGCCGCGTTCACCGCCTCCTTGATCTCGTTGACCTGGCGCCTGGATGAGGAGAGAGTGAGAGGGGTGGTTCTGCATGGTTGACAGCACGCGGTCCCAGGAACTCGCTTCTGGAGCACACGAGCCACATGCGAGCCGGGATCACGCTTCCTTGCAGGGATGGGGTGGTGGAGCCTGCCCAGCAGGCTCCCTCCTCGTGCACAGCAGGGCAGGCTCCAAGGCCCTCGGCCCCCTGCCAGTCCTCCACACACCGGAATGCGGTGGCCTTCAGGTATTGCGCCATCTGGACCTGGGAAAAGGCCAGGGGGGCTCCTTGCGCAGCGGCAAATTTCTCCCGATTCGCGACGACCTGCGCCTCGCGCAGCTTCAGCATGACTTCCAGCTGCACACTGGGCGGCAGCTGGCTCAGCACCTCGGCGTCGATCTCTCCAGACTACAAGATTGAGGGGAAAGGTGCTGTAGATGTGGCGGTGCAGATGACATCCCAGTGTACCGGTGGGGGGGGGCGGGCGGCCCAGTACTCCTGACAGGGAATCTCCGCTGGAGGCAGCCACGCGATCGCCATACTCAGCCCGCCAGTCCTCTCACCTCCACGCCACCGAGCTGATCCAGGTCCAGGTCCAGATGGGCTTCCAGCTCCTGCTCAACTTCGCCAGGCTGGGGTGCCGATGCACCCAGAGCAGGTCCCTCGGGCACACACTGGGCCGGCACGGCGTGGGGCTGGGCGCCAGCGGCGCGCCCTCCTGCAGCGGCATCAGTGTCCTGCACGACCACCTCCTGGAAGGGGTCGGGCCTCGTGCCCCTGGACTTCTGTGTACCAGCCATCTGCGCCAGGACATCAGACCCTCCCTGCGAGGCGACCTGGGCGAGGGCATGCTGCTTCAGCTGGTTCAGCAGGAGCTTCTCTGCGGTGCGTCGCAGCCGTGCATCCTGCTGCTCCCGCTGCCTGGCGGTGGAGGGCGGGGGGGGCGTGCATTTGGATGGGGATGTGCCATGCATGATGAGCATGAGAGCGATGTGTGATGGCCAGTGCTTCTCCTGGACCCTCCTGGCCTGGTCCTGGCCGGGCAGGCAAACCCATCGAGGCTGCAGACCCCCAGCACAGCCCCAACACCTGCGCCTGGCAATGACAGTCATCCTCTTGATGGCGGGGGTGGCACCATCAAACACAAAGACGGGCTTGATGCGGTGGAATAGGAGCCTGCAGATTCTGCGGAAGAAACCGACCAGGTGTGCATTCCTGATGAGGTCCCCCCTCTCGTCTCGCATGGCCTTGATGAACTGAAATAGCCACCCAGATGCATCTGTCCAGTGGGGGAAGGGGGGTCGGAGTGGAGTTGGGGCATGGGAGGTGCAGGCAGGCAGCCATGCGACACATGTTGCCAAGTGCTGAGGACCACCGCCTGCGCCTGTCTCGAGCAAGATCCCGCCATGATCGCACCACAAGTATAAGTGCCAGTGTTCTATTTCACTTCACCTACTGCCAGTCGTTTGCCGGTCAGGGCCTCGATGCTGATGCGGCGCCCACACGGCTCCAGTAAATCCCAGAGCTTCTTCACACCCATGGCCCAGCCCTTATGTCAAGCCGAAACAACGATGATGCACTCTAATCATATCACATTCATCAAATGTACGTCTCTTGCGAGCGAAACTTCGCCGCTCATCCTCCGCACTGGTCCGCTGAGACAAGTGATCTACCCCAGGCGGGAAGTCTTAGGGGGTCAGAAACGATAGTATCTCGCTCCAAGCATTCTTGGATTTACTCAGAATCCCATGAGGACTAGTAAAGTAGGAGACCTTGACATGAGAAATGAAACTACATGACGAGAGTCTTTTCACGCTGCACGCGGCATGGCATGAGGAGTCCCAATGCGGCCATCCCGGGGCAACTTTTGCTGCATGTAGTGGCTCTATCAGAGCCAATCCATGTTGATACAAGGAGCAGTATGTAATATACCGCTTGATCGGGCTCCGAGGGTCCCCCGTTTGGCTTGATCAATCTTTGCCCCTCGCGCCAGTCCTTGCTGTGGCCAACCGGGGATGCGAGCGCGCGCTACAAGATGCAATTTGTTATGCTCAACTATCTAAAAAGCTGTACATGAACGAGTGCACGGGAGTAAGAAAGCAGTCCGCGCATATCAGTTGTGCCCCGTCCCCCCCCAGTTGGGCCTTGGGAGGCAAGTGGGGGTGAGTTTATTGCAGACTTCGCCCTCCCCAGGGCAATAATACCCCCTGCACATGTTGTCTGCCTGGGTGCTGGTCTAGCTGTTGACAAATATAGACCCCACCGCAGGTACAAGGTCACCCTGACCTTTATCTCCCTGCTGAAACAAATCGGTGCCTCTTGCCACTCCCACTCCCTGAATATGAGCGGGTGCGGCGTGCTCTGCCCTTGCCGTGCCGCTCATAGGTTTTGGTTTGAGCCGACCAAGCAGGCAGCATAGGTGGATCGGCTTTCGACGGGGGCTTGCAGAGGGGCCAAGCTCCTCTCGCAACCCCCCCCCCCTTTTCGTACAAGTGAGCCATGCCAGACGTTTCTTGTGCTCTCCCTCAATCACTGGATCGCCCTCTCATGGCAGGGCCGGGTTGCCTGGGATAATTAGCAATCGTACAGGTGTGCTGTTCCTGTCCACAAGGTGTAGAGCTACTGTGGTGGTACTCGAAGTGGCCATTACTCCTTCTCAATCTGCGCTCATGCACTGCGCCGTGCCCGCGCCACCCAGTGCCGCCTATGAAACTCAACCCCACACTGCACTTGGGTTGATGCCTCGTATTAACGATCGTTTTGGCCATCCACGCCAGTCCACGTTGTGGGAACAGCCAGCCTGAGCAACCCCTCCCAGCCTGCATGGCTTGTGACATAAGATTAGGAATATATTCCTCATGCCACAGACATTCTCGGGCCTTCTTGTTCAGGGTGAAGACAAGATGGTAGCTCTTCCACAAGTGTGACCCATTGCTTATGTCTTCGGCGATGCAGTACCGTCTCCAACATGTTGTCCGGTCTTCCGGTGCAGCACGAAATTTCCCGGAAGGGGGATGTCCGGAGGGTGCCTTATACTCGGGCGACAACGAATGGCGAGATTCTCATCAATACGAGGCCTGTAAAGCAGCACAGCATCGTTCAACTTATTCGACGGATCATCTTCGGAAGGAGAACGACGTGCCGGTGTATTGTTGTACCCGATTGGACCATTACCCGAGAATGCTTGGCCCATTTGTGAGCTACATCGTTGCTTGAATAAAGACTTCCTCGTGTATACAATTATAACTCAAGTACGAGCCTGCACCGGACCAGCCGGCGCATATGCGACCTTGCGTGTACATTTACTTCCCTGCCCACAGCTACGAGAGGTGCAATGGGAGAGGCCGGAACAGGCGGAATGGCGAGGAAGCGAGGGGTACTCAGGCACGGCTCGGGAGTGATCACTCATGTCGGGATGCCCCTGTTGGTTACAGAAGAGACAAGGATGGGGACATACAATGACTGAGGAGGCATGGCATGGGGGGTTAATACGCCTGCGCAATCGCGTAGGTGGTCGCAGAGGAACAGAAAGCAGGACAGAGGCACTACAGGATTTCACGGTCATCCGGAAAGAGGAGGCATCTTCCGTAGCTGCAGTGTTCTCTGGGAAATAACATCAAGTATCGGGTGGACACTCTCTTTCAAAGCCAGATCCTCTCAGTATCACAATTTTCGATTGTAGGGACGAACGCGGAAAGTGCTTGTAGGTGTACATCTCATACGGAAATGGTGTCCTACGCGGAAGATGGGACCCCTATATCTCTACCAGGGCAAGAATTTTGCCGCATGTGAGCTGGTATATCTCCTCAGCGGGTCACTCATTCGCTTGGGAAATCGCTAGCCTTTCTGTACGCGTGCCTTGAAGACCTCTGCATGTTCCCGACCGCCCGTGTGCCTGACGTATCTCAAACGTACACGACTGCAGCTCGTGGTTGTGCAAGAAGCATCGTTCAACTTATTCGACGGATCATTTTCGGAAGGAGAACGAGGTGCCGGTGTATTCTTGTACCTGATTGGACCATGACCCGAGAATGCTTGGCCCATTTGTGAGCTACATCGTTGCTTAAATGGAGACTTCCTCGTGTATACAATTTTAACTCAAGTACGAGCCTGCACCGGACCAGCCGGCGCATATGCGACCTTGCGTGTACATTTACTTCCCTGCCCACAGCTACGAGAGGTGCAATGGGAGAGGCCGGAACAGGCGGAATGGCGAGGAAGCGAGGGGTACTCAGGCACGGCTCGGGAGTGATCACTCATGTCGGGATGCCCCTGTTGGTTACAGAAGAGACAAGGATGGGGACAGACAATGACTGAGGAGGCATGGCATGGGGGGTTAATACGCCTGCGCAATCGCGTAGGTGGTCGCAGAGGAACAGAAAGCAGGACAGAGGCACTACAGGATTTCACGGTCATCCGGAAAGAGGAGGCATCTTCCGTAGCTGCAGTGTTCTCTGGGAAATAACATCAAGTATCGGGTGGACACTCTCTTTCAAAGCCAGATCCTCTCAGTATCACACTTTTCGATTGTAGGGACGAACGCGGAAAGTGCTTGTAGGTGTACATCTCATACGGAAATGGTGTCCTACGCGGAAGATGGGACCCCTATATCGCTACCAGGGCAAGAATTTTGCCGCATGTGAGCTGGTCTATCACCTCAGCGGGTCACTCATTCGCTTGGGAAATCGTTATCTTTTCTGTACGCTTGCCTTGAAGACCTCTGCATGTTCCCGACCTCCTGTGTGCCTGACGTATCTCAAACGTGCACGACTGCAGCTCGGAATTGTGTATGATGCGATTTCCGCGAGAGTTCCCTCAGAAAGACGCTGTCATCGCGGCTGAGAGGGGTGGCGCAAGGCTAGATGAAAACGTTTCCGTGGTGAGCACTCCCGGAGGGCTGGGCTTGAGGGCTTGGTGAGGACATGCCGCTTCTTTGGAGATTTCATACATCTGTGTGCTGCAATGCCCGACACATACCTTGCTGAGCAAGTTCATCCATTTGCAGGCGCATGACGGGACGTTGATTCTTCACCCGCGTCCAAAAGGGGAACTCTCTGCGCTTGCTTACGATGATGAGGGTTTTTATACCCCAGTCAGACAGCTTGACAAAGTGAGCTGGAGGTCTCCTTGCCTGCTGTGCAGTGTCCTGGAACCTTCTTTGTTGACTAAACCTGATGCAGCTCGGATATCAACAAGTTCAAGGAGTTGGAGATCCAGTAGGCTGAAAGACCAAGGTATGTGTTTTGTCTGGGATGTTTTGAGGCTTGATGCAGGCCAGTGTTTGAGCTTACAGCATGCGGGAACAGAGCAGGCTAGGCAGGGCATGAAGTGTGCAATGCGCAGTGCTCTTCAGCACCAGGGCACTCGACGCCTCCTCTAAGGCAAATGGTCCACATCCTTGCAGGTGTCTCCTTGTTGTATTAGGAGCTCCCAGGTCTCCATTTCTACAGTGTAAGCTTCATCTAGTCGTCTATTACACTGCTCAATGCAGCTGAGCTATTAAAGCATCTCTGCAAATCTACCTCATTTTCTGATTTCCCAGCCGTGCATCACTTTCTGCACATTCAGGCCTTTCTCTTCACAACTTGTGACCAAACATGCATCCCAGGCCCTTACCATCCCACACCTGAAGCTGTTCGCGAAGTACGATGATCAGATGTCAAGACCATCCACCCATAATCTGCCCTGTTTCTCACCCTGCCGTCCTCCTGGACTGCCCAAGCCTGTGACCCGCCGTGTACATGAATCTGAGCCAGCACTGACACTCAGAGACATTCTTTCAGCACGCTCGTGTCTGGCCCGTGCCACTACTTAAGTGTTAGGACCCAGTCCTGAATACTGATACTCATATAATCTATTAAGAAATGCGACGTGCACGGCGCGAATCGCGGAGCGCCGGGTCCGACGGGCGCCGCCAGCTACAAACGAAGCTGCAGGCTACATGTCCCTCTTCCGGGCACCTTATCGACGACACACTGTTTCGGGAATCTACCGTTGAAGCTTCCAACGAAGCTTCCATAGGCATCCGATCAAGACACGTTGCTCCCTCCTGCATTTGTGACTTCTTTTGCACCTGCCTTCTCGCTTTTAGCCCAGAGCATAAATATCCTTGCTCTGAGGCAATCTGCACTGTTGTGGGGGCGGGTTAGACCCTACTACGTGGACCGCTGTATATGACCTAAGATAGGAATGTTACAGACAAGACCCCGAATACGGTGAGGGGCTTGGGTTTCAGGCACGGTGCCAGGCGGCATAGGCGCGGCGCAGGGCCCGGACGCAGGTGGAAAGGGGGGAAGCCTCCGGAGAGGGGGCCCCCACAACACAAGACCCCAGGCGTCCACTGTACCCCTGTATGAAGCTGAGTGCCCAATCAGGCCGCAAACTTGGGCGCAAGCGATGCCCAAGGGCGCAACTGCCGAGTCATCTCTAATGCAGCGTAAATTTAGGTGCGGAAACTGTACAACCTAAATACCTGTTGAGACAGAAAACAAAGTCCGGTCTCCTCGGACGGCAGCGTGTAGTAGTCGCCGCGACTTGCAAGCGTCCGACGGCAATTTTTAAGACAGGCGAGAACCTCGCGATTGCCAAAAGGAAACTTCAGCTTCTGTTGTTTTGCTCTATGGCTATGAGAGGGACTCGACTCCTTGGTGGCATTCACCCCCGAGCTTTGCGGCAGGGGTTCCGCAGCCGCGCACTGACCTCCGGGGTTCGATGTGTCCCCCCGCAAGGGGTCGCGACGAGCTCCCAGCTGTCACTGAACCACCTCTCGGAACAGTCTATCCCATTCAGTTACAGCTTCATCAAAACCGCTATGAGTAGTTGCAATGCAGCTTCATGGATGCTATGACCTCACGGCTGCGATGGACCGGCTCTGGTGAGAGGCCCTTCGCGTGGCACCCGACGTGCACAGGAACAGGCT
>NW_011934201.1:0-2605 GCF_000733215.1 Auxenochlorella protothecoides
GGGAAGGAAGAAGGCCGAAGGATGGGCATGGCATCTCCATCATACCTGCAGAGTCTGTGCATGATGTTGGGACCCGCAAGGTGCCTCGTCATGGGTGGCCAGCACTCCTGGCCTGCAGGACCTCTGCATCTCCCAGCCTGGTGCGAGGGGTGGGCGAGCCTGCACGAATGATCTCGCACCCCACAATGACGCCGAGGTTGGATTGTTGGAGGCATGACGTGTGTATTGAGGCTCGAGGAGTGGGGAATGGTGAGGGGTGACGCCAGAGGTCTGCAGGAGGGGAGGAGTATACCAGCCGAGCATGACACCAGGTGACTCTGGAGGCTGCATGGCACTTGAGACCCCTCCAAGGGGGTGCTCTACACACCTTGTGCACAGTAGAGTGATGTACAACTGGTTTGGGGAGTGTTTGTGGACAGGCATGGTTGGCATGCAGGACATGGGCATGGCGGGATGGCAAGGTGTGTACACTTTCCTGGTTGCACTATAAATCAGGGTCGTTGCATTCTGGGCCAAGAGGGACAACTTTCTGGATTCGGGGTCATTCGGCCTCATCTCAGCTGCATAGTGTCCCCCAGTCATCAAGGTATGTATTGCATGATTGGGGGCTGGGAGAGCACTGCACATTGGAGCAGGACATGCGAGTTTGCAGGGATCATAGTTTTGGGCCTCTGCCCCCAAAGTTTGGTCGCCCACCAAGTCACCAGTACAGGGTGAAGCCAAGTGCACTTTGGGTCATTTGATAACATAGACTCTGAAGAATATGATTCCTGCCCCTGAGCATCGAAGACCTGCCCATGGTGTGCATGGGGGGCCGAGGCACTCCCAGGTGCTGGAGCCTTCACATGCAAAACCGCTAACAGGGCCCAGCAGGGGTAGACATTGACGGCGCCCTGTGATATTTTAGATGCCCTGTACTGTACTTGCTGGGTCTGAGTCCTTGCCACTTCCTGGCACCCCCGCATGAGCACTGAATGCCGGGTCATGCCCACTCTCCCAGGTCGCCAGATGCAAGCACGGCCACGAGCGAGATGGCCGCCTCTCTCGCTTCGAAAAAGATACGTTGTATCTTTTCAAGTCTACAATGGCTAATGCACAGCTGAACGAAATCGTTCGCGCGACACTGGCTCGGTCTGGGAAGGGCGCATCAGTGTACACGTCATCTCCACTTTCTACCCCCCCCCCCCGGATTCCCTCGGACGAGACCGCTAGCCCAGGCTGAGGGCCCTTGATTCCCAACGGTTTCGGCAGGGATATCCATTTCATGGGCCCCCCCTGAATTTGTGGGCATGGTACCTTCCTGAACCATGGCGACCATGCCCCCACCGAGCTTCCGGGTTCCCGAGCAGGCCGAGACGCAGTGCGACCCCGCCACCTACCCCCCCGAGGCGCAGGCGGTCATCAATACCTTCTGCGAGAAGATCACGGGATCTGTGAGAAATGACAGACGAGCCCTAATGTTGTGGGGTTTCCCCTTGACCGGGCCCTTTCCCCACTTTCCACCTGTTCCCGCTCTGCACCGAGTCTACGCCTCCTTGCGACGCGTATGAAACCCAAGCCCCTCACCGTATTCGGCGTCTCGTCTGTAACATTCCTACTTCAGGTCATATACAGCGGTCCACCGTTGTGGGGGCCAGCCCGCCCCCACAACAATTTGGTTTCGGAAACATGGTTTCCCGATCTTGCTAGGAACAGGAGGACAACGCCGCAGCGGAACCTGCGGGCGACGACGAGGAGGTTCATCATGAGAAGGACTACGAGATATCACCCGCGCTGCTACAGTCTACGCTGACGGTGCCATGGCAGGCCCTAGACAGGCTACCTCCCAGATATGGCCGACAGAATCGCGCAATTTGCGGCCGAGCGTGAAGCAACTGAGCATGAGCAAATGCTCGCAGCAGTGATAAGAGTCCTGGACATCGACAACACTACCTCAACGCCCTTGGAGAAAGAGAACCCTCGGACCAGAGGCACTCTTCACCACGGGGCCATCTGTATGACCAGGCCTCACCCCTGGCTTACGCCCATTCCAACTGGCAGCACACTGTTGCCAAAATCCTGGCAGACATCTGTCCCAACTGGCTGTACAATGCCACTATACCATCTGGCAGACGCCTGCCCCAACTTGCGGCACACGGCCGCCTGACGACCTTGGAGCTGCGTGCATCCTGGGTGCGTCTCAGCACCCTCATGGCTAACGAAGCAGCACAGGCTGAGGACAGCCTGCAACTCAGGCGGGGGAGAATGTTGTGGGGTTTCCCCTTGACCGGGCCCTTTCCCCACTTTCCACCTGTTCCCGCTCTGCACCGAGTCTACGCCTCCTTGCGACGCGTATGAAACCCAAGCCCCTCACCGTATTCGGGGTCTCGTCTGTAACATTCCTACTTCAGGTCATATACAGCGGTCCACCGTTGTGGGGGCCAGCCCGCCCCCACAACACCTAAGGTCCGCCGCGGGCCCGTGTGAGGGGACACTTCTGGGATCCGGTGATTCTGGGGAAGGCTCGTAGCAGGGCGGATCGCGCTCGTCCATGCCTCCATGCCCGACACCCCCGACCCTGCCACCCCCCCCCCCCCCTTACCAACCCCGCCACTCCCGCCACGTC
>NW_011934202.1:0-1566 GCF_000733215.1 Auxenochlorella protothecoides
TGTCGTGGCGGCGGATGATGCCCCCTCGACTTCGAGACCTCCTGCATCCGCGGGCCAGGTGATTGTGTTGGGTGGACTGAGTTGGTTTATTTGATTGGTGTGCGACAGGCATGGTCGTGACGGAGTGAAGATGTGATTCTTAAAGTTGGTATCTGCAACTTATAGGCGAATACACACATCCCACCCCGTCTTTAATCGCCCTGTGTCGCAGGACTCTCAGACGCCTCCTGTGCCACTCGGCGTGGTCAACAAGCTGGACGATGCGGAGAAGAGGGATCAACAGTGGCAGAATGATGCCACGGTGAACGAGTGGCGGAAGGCGCCCGGCGAGGCGGGCACGCTAGGCCGATTCGGGAAGGTGTGTGAGGACTTGGTGTGCCACTTTGGAGGGGGGGCTCCGGGGGCCACTGGAGTATCCCAAGCATGCGTGGCTCTGCTGATCGAGACACCCAGACACACACACCTATCGACACCCTGCGCCCGCGCTATCACAAACTGTAGGTGATCGACGACTACGCAACAACCTCCATCAAGACGACCTGGAACGGCTTCCGGGATCTTCCGAAGAAGAAGACGAAGAAGAACAAGAAGAAGAAGGAGATGAAGAAGAAGGCGCAGCAGCAGTGCGTGTTGGATGCGCTTCGACCGACAGTGGACGACGTCGTGGCCGTCGTCACCGAGTTGCGCACCGTCGGCGACCTCTTCGCCAGCTTTCACGCCATCTGTATGGTGGAGGAGTTTGAGCGGCGGAAGCAGGCTGGCCGGGCGGATGCGGATGCGGCCCTGCAACCACTCGACCGGATACTTTTCGCCAGGTGGGTCTCCTGTGTGTTGGGGGTGGGATGTGGGTGGGGTGGGATGTGGGTGGATTTATCTTGTAGGCAGACAGGTGCCTGCTTTCCTTGCTTGATAGGGTCCCATGTCTGCATGTGGTGTGTGCTGGTTGGATCAGGAATGCTTGCAGCTGTCTGGAACACGTTGCCACAGATGGGGTGCAGCGGCATGCGCCGCAGAGCAGGTGCCGAATAACTAGCCACCCTTTCAACCCACCCACCCATTACAACCACGGCGCAGATGCATGACGCTCATTTGGCGACCTCGCGAGGCAGCCGGCGGAACTGCGGCCACCGATGCAAGGGCAGCGTGCGCGCCACTGGCCGAGTCCGTCGCCCTCTTCCGGGAGACGCTCGAGCGGACTGGCGTCACACTTCAGCCGCCCGACCTGGAGCACATCCGCCCCTTTGTCCACGAGGCGGCGGGGGACCTGGCTACGGCGACGGCCACCTACTACAAGAGGGAGCTCCTCTGCCATCTCCAGCAGAACGCCAAGCTGGAGCTAGGGGTAAAGGGAAATTGGCCACGCCACTGCGCCCGCGCAGTGCTGTCCGTCAGCTTCGCGAACCCTCTGGCGCCGACAGAAGACTCGGATGCCGCGCCCGCCCTGCCGCCCGCAGCCCCAGCGGTTGGCGCCGGCGCAGCTGCGGTGCCCGTCCCAGACGCCGCGCCCGACCAGACGCCCCCGGCCCTGGACCCTGGCGTCTCCACAGCTGCGGTGCCCGCCCCAGA
>NW_011934203.1:0-200 GCF_000733215.1 Auxenochlorella protothecoides
GGTGAATACATGTGTAGCTGTGCTGCCCATTTGTCATACCCCTGGCCGCCCCCTCAAGGGTGCGAGAAAGTAACCGTGTCAAACCAGCACAGATCTCCACACAGTCCTGCATTCCCGGTCGTCCCTCACCACTCACATCTGGGTGGTTTGCGTCGTGTTGCATCGCCTCCTCGCCCGCCTGCTCTGGTGGCGCGTTCTCC
>NW_011934204.1:0-8494 GCF_000733215.1 Auxenochlorella protothecoides
TCGGCGCCGGCATCCAGGAAGGCATTGTGAATTGCTGCGATGACATCAGGCCTCGACACGACCAACAGGTCATTGTTGCCTTTCAGCTCCGCTGTGTGGGTCTTGTACCTGGGATGGGTGTGGTGAGCAACCGCCTTAAGGCCACCGATCGCCGCATTCTGGCAAACACACTCTAGAGTGGGTGTTCCTGTCTCCCTACCAACTATCTACTACCAGGAATGCCCCTCACCTGTCACCCTTGAAGTCGTCCTCCGTCAGCTTCCACTTCTGGATCTGGGTGCCCATGGCGCCATCGATGAAGCAGATGCGCGACTCCAGCAGCTCCTCCAGCTGCTCAAAGGCCTCGGTCCTCTTCATACCGCCATCTGCGGTGGGTATGCAAAAGTCGTGAAGATGCTCCATCGCTCGACCACTCTCCATTGGTTCAACGACACGTGCCCAATCCCCCTGAGAACCCGCCTTACCCGTAGATGGCGCAGCAGAAGGGGCATCAGCATGAGTAGCATGGCCGTTCGTGGTAGGCTTGTGCTCTGCAGGAGTTTGAGTAGACAACGGCGTTGCATGGAAGCTAGCGATCCCAGTCTGACAGATGCACACACTGCCACAAACGTTCAGCGCCCACCTGGAACGCTCTCTTGCTCCGAATCGATCTGGGCAGCAGGTGCAATGAAATGCATAGCCTGCGGAGGGGGGTGGTCATCTCTCAGCACCATGGATGATATGCGGCGCTAGCGGTGGCTGTTGCACAAACCTACCACGAGGAAGAGCAGCACTGGGACGGACACGACTGCCGTCGATGAGATCAGGAGCCACATCCATGGAAGCAGTAGGTATGCAGCCACAGCCGCAAGTGCGACATGGACGGCCCTGCTGCCGGCCAACTGGAAGAACGGGCTGTGTTCACGACCCATACTGGGTCCTGGTTCCCTCGTCTCTCACAGCCGCCTGATTTCTCTGTACATAGGGCGCACACGACAACTCATACAGCAGAGGGAGGAGCCTTCCTGTCTCGTGCAGCTTGTAACATCAGAGTTTGTGATTCAGTATCGCGTGGCGCCCGGGATTCTCCTCGGCCCCGGATTTGGTTTCTTGAACGCAGCTCGGTGGACGGCCGAATTGCCCAACGATGGCGATGCAGCTTACGACTCAACCTCGAGTCGAGACACAAAGCATGCGGTGAGAACATTGCAGTGGTCCAGCGATGGCGGAGTCGTCGTCCTGTGCTGGGCCCGCGGATTGTGAGTCGTCGAGCCTGTATGCCGATCTGCTGCTGGCCCTGGTGGGCCACGAGGGCGACATATTCGAGCGGGATCCCAAACATGGAGTCACACGCATCAGTGGCACAGTACATTGGGTGCCTGAATCCGACAGGTGTGTGCAGGGAGGGGGAGGGGAGTGCGGCACCCACCGAGGCCCAGGCCCACCCTCCCGATCAAGCCTCCAGCGCGCCCCACAGACTACACCTGGAGCGCCTGTGTCGGCTAGGGGATGCCTGTTCCGAGCTCCAGGGCTTCGTGGACTCCTCCTGGCAGCACTCCAGCCTCTACCGCGCCGCGCTGGCTCAAGGAATAAGCGGTGAGAGCTATTGTGGAGGGAGTTCGACAGGTTTTATGGTGTGACATCCTGACCTGGCCTTTGCATTGCGCACCAAGACAGGCCTTGATTTTGTCGACCGCATCACTTCGCCTTCCCCTGCTGCTCCTTGCCCCCAGAGCTGCTGGACGTGTATGAGAGCAGCGTCCTGGAGCTGGAGGAGCAGCTGAGCAGGCAGCCTGGCACCCCGGTCCTCGCCCTCTGCCACCGCCTCGAAGAGTTTCAGGTGCAGGGTGTGAGACGGGGGGCCTGGGGGGTGGGACACCTGAGGGCGCGGGCGTCTCATGTGACATGGTCACAAGAGCTCGCACCGCGGAGCGAGTGGTCCCTTTACACCCACTCTCACCCCCACTGATAATCCCCCTCACACAATTTGTTTAAAAACGTTACACCGCCAGGCGCTACTCCCCGCCGTGGCCCGCCTGGTGCGCCACGTCAGCACCAGGGACCTGCGGGGCGCATCCCTGCTGCACGCCGTGCACGCCGCCACGCGCTGCGGCGACCCCGACCTGGAGTCGTGCGCGCTGCGCCTGCTGTGGCACTGCCAGGGTGTCGTGCTGCGGCAGCTCCACGCCTGGTGCGTGCACGGCCAGGGGCCGGGGGAGTCGGACGAGTTCTTTGTGCGGCGGGTGGAGGACCCCGTGAATGGCGGGGACCAGCCTTGTGCAGCAGACTGGGCGGCGGGGTTTGAGGTGAGAATTTGGGGAGGGAGAGAGGAGTGGTGGGTTCTAGAGATGGGTTGCGGCATGCACGGAAAAGAAAGCGCTGCCTGGTAGTGAGGGATGGAGGACAAGGGGCTGCCAAGGGACCCTCTCGCTTCCTGCACCTCCTTTGGCCAAGCACAAGGGACTTGCAATCAAACCCTCATCGTACAATAGGCATGTAAACCCATGGTTCCCCTACCGTGTGTCGCCCTCCACCCCACCGCCCCAGGTACCCAGCGCCGAGGCAGACCTGCCCCCCAGTGTCAGCACCCTCGCCGCCTCCAGCGCACTCTTCATCGGCAGGGCCGTCCGTGTGCTGGCGGGGGCCGGCGACAGCGTGGAGACAGGAGCAGGCTCCGCCTCGCATTCCTCAGCTTCCATGCCGCCCTCATCCCATGCCCTGCCCGAGCTGCAGCCGCTGTCCCGCGGCCTGCTGGGCCTCTGCGCCGCCCCCAGCTTCCGCGCTGCGCAGCTAGACCGTCTGCTGGAAAGCGCGCGGGCCGGCCTGGCCACCCGGGTCTGGCACCTGCTGCGCAGCGCGGAGCTGGGCGCCCGCTTCGCCTCCATGCGCGACTACTTCTTGCTGGAGCGGGGCGACTTTTACCAGCAGTTCCTGGTCGAGGCGAGCAAGGAGCATGGGAAGAGGATGGTAGGGGGTTGTCTGTGGACTGGCTGCATGATGTGACTCACTAGCCTGGAAGGAAGCATGGATGCCGGAGGTGGACGCCTTGGCATGGAGCATGGGCGGGATCTCATGCTCCCCTGCCATGCCCCCGGGCGCGGATTCGCGACGCATCGCCCGCTCACACGCCCTGGCCCGCATCACCCTCGGCCTGGCACTGTCTGAGCGGGGCCTCAAACCCTCATTGCGCTGATCCCCTCCCCCCCTCCAAACGAACAAACCACAACATCGTGCAGGCCGCCCCCCTGCTGGCGCTGCCGCCCCGGCCGGCCACGGCCTCAGCCGACGTGGGCCTCCTCTTCCAGCAGGCCGCCGTGCACAGCAGCGCGGATGGGGACCCCGCCTTCGGCGCCTTCACGCTGAGCTGGCACCCGCCCGGCGGCGGGTGCCCGCGCACAACGCCCGGCCTGCACGTCCCTGCGCAGGGCCCCTGGGACGGGCTGGCCCTGTCCGCGTCGCTGGACTGGCCGCTGCAGCTGCTCTTCCCCGCCGACACCCTGGCGGGGTACGGCGCGCTGTGGCAGCTGGCCTTCCGCCTGCGCCGCGCCGACGCCGACCTGGGCGCCGCCTGGGCGGCGCTACAGCGCATGGGGCGCGGCGCGCGGCGCTCCGGCAATCGCCGCGCCGCCGCGCTGGGCGCGCTGGGCGCCGCGCGCTCCGCCGCGGCCCACGTGCTCACCGCCCTCCGCACCTACCTCCACGCCGACGTCGTGGCGGCGGGCGGCGCAGAGCTGGCCGCCGCGCTGGCGCGCACGCGCGAGTTCGGCGCCGCGGAGGCCGCGCACCGCGCCTTCGTCCGCGACCTTGTGTCCCGCGCTTTCCTGGACGCCCGGCCCCTGGCCTCGCTCGTCCAGGCGCTGATGGAGGCCGCCGCCAGGATCTGCGCCCTGATCCAGGTTGGCGGGGGCGGTGGTGGTGGGTGGTAGCACCATCTTTGAGAGGGGTGGCGGGAGTGCCGGGAGGTCGGTCGGCGGACTCCGTAGATGGGCGACTCAGTGGGTGCTCCGCGCATGGAGGGGCCAGGGCGCAGCAGACAGGCGAGCCCTGGGCTCGCTGGGTCTCATCCCTGGCTGTATGCGGGTGAAGGTGACTGCACCGCGGGCTCCAGTGTGACAGCCACGAGTCTTCTCGGCCGTACCCCACCCCACACTAATCAACCGCGCCGCGCAGGACATCGAGGGCGAGCGGCGTGACGCGGAGGCCACGCTCGGCGCGCTGAGGTCGCCGGAGCGCGAGCTGCGCCTGAAGATGACGCTCCTGCTGCAGCTCCTGCAGTCCGGCACGCTGCAAACCCAGAGCAGGGCGCCGGCGCTGCGCCACCTGGTCCTGCGCCTGACCTACAACGGCTTCCTGGCGGCGGCCTGAGCGGTGGGCTGGTGGGGCCAATGGCGATCGTGGCGATGGCATGCCCAGCACAGCACGCTCAAGCACGAGTCAGTTGCCACAGAAGACTTGGACTTCTTACTTCCCCTCATGCTGCCTGCACCCTCTGACACCGCCTATCTGGAAAGACACCTCGACACAGTAAGAAGAGAGTGATACATTGCCAGCTACGAGCACCGGAGGACCTGCCCTTGCGGGTTGTGGGAGCTCAACATGGAGCCCTGCAAATGGCAAGGGGATGTACAGCCGCCCGCGCCCATCCCCAGGCCATCGTATACGCAGTCAAGCTTTTGACCCCGGCCCGGTCGCCGGCCCACGCGACTTTGCCAGGGCGAACACCGCGCCCGCGGCCAGGCCCACCAGGATGCTGGCAAGGTTCCTCGGCGTCCAGGGCGCATTGAAGGCCAGCAGACCGATGAGAGCCAGGGGCACCTTGTTCAGGCTGCCCACCAGGCTGTAGATGGTGGCGGTGGTGGTGCTGATAAACCAGAGGCTGGTGAAGGAGATGCCAAACCCGATGAGGCCGCTGAGCGCCGCCACGGCCATGAAGGCGGGGTTGCCCAGGTCGGGCTCAGACCACACACGCCCTGCCTCGCCCGAGGCGGCCATGAGCAGCGCGATGAAGGGCAGGCTCAGCAGGTTGTTGTAGAACACCTGGGCCGAGGGTGAGGGGGTGGGGGGAAAGGAAGGTGGTGTTTGTCTGAGGGATGTTAAGCATCCTGGATCTGGCATGTGTCATAGGCTGTGGGGAACTGTCCAACTCCAGGGCTGTGCGAGCCTATAACGGGTGGCATGTTTGCTTATCCCAACCGTGCCAGCTGCAGCGGCTCACGCTCAACGACTTTGTTGCCAGCCCCGGGGAGTGTCCCTTGGTGCCGCCCTGCTCATGCCAGGCACATCCACCCGCTCTGGAATCCCTGGCCCGCCTCGGACTCCAGCTGCCTTGAGCAGCACCTCACCCGCGTACCCCCTCCTTTGGTCCCCCCCTTTCCAAATGTAAACGCACCATGGAAAACTCGTCCATCTTGCGGCCCGACACCGTGAGCGGCGCGATCTTGTCCATGGTGCCGCGCAGTGCCAGGGAGTAGGCCGCCGTGGCCGCGCAGTTGGCCATCTGCCACGCGTACCCACGCGCGTTGAAGCTGAGGTCGGTGAGCGCGGAGCACAGGGCGCTGACCGCCATGAGCGCCATGCAGCCCAGGACGGGGGCGCCATAGGTGCGCCCGTGCAGCACGTAGTCCCCCCCCAGCGTGAAGAGGTTGGTCAGGTTCTTCAGCACCGTGGCCATGGCAACGTTCAGCGAGGCCAGCGCCCAGAAGCTGGTCCCTATCATGGCCACGAAGAGGAGGTTGACGGGGAGCCAGGCGCGCACGATGCGCGCACTCAGCGGTTCCAGCGTGATCAGGCCCGCGGCGTGGCAGGCGCGGGTGGCCACCACGCAGAGCGCGCACTGGAAGAAGAGCAGCGCGTTGGGGGAGGCGAACGAGAAGGAGGACAGCGCCACCTTGTTCAGCAGCACCTGTTTGAGGGGCAAGGGGTGTGGGAATTCATGTGGGAGAGGGGTCCAGTGCCTGAAGCCTAGGTGGACAGGAAGGTAGGCTCTAGAGATGGACGTGCATGCAGGCTCGAAGGTTTCGGAATCTCACCCCTGCCACCCACCCACCGCCAGCCCTCCAACCACCTCCCACCATGCTCATGGAGGCGATGCAGTACAGGGTGCCGGCCAGCAGGCTAGCGGGGACGCCGAGGGGCGCGGTCCTGTAAATCTTGCGGGACAGGTCGATGTCCACGATGCCATCCACGCCATGGCCGGCCCTGGGAGCCTGGCCAGGCAGGAGGGGGACCTCCTCCCTGGCCGAACCGGGGGCCATCACCCTGGTGCGAAAGCTATTCGTCGAACAGCGCTATCGGGTGCACATAAGTATTGAATTCGAAAGCTACGGCTTCATGAGCTCGAGGCGGCCTGCATCAGGCATCCACGCTGCGTACCCAGGGTTTCGAAGCAGGACCTTGACAGCGGCGGCCTGGAAGCGAACGGCAGCGGCAAGGCGACAAGGTATTTGATCTGCCAATCGCTTACTCGGTGCACTATTATGTTGTTTGATACGAGGTCGGGAACAAGGAGTCGAGGGTGGGCGTGATTTTTGAAGTGCGTTTCCACGGAAGGCGCCCTCGCCGGGACCTGTCACAAAGATGGATCGCAGGACCGGTGCTGATCGGAAAAGACACTCTCACAACTGGTGTGCATTCTATTGAACACAATGATGCATTCAATACCAAAGCTAAAGATGTGTGTACTGAGGATTGACTGCGGTCAGAAATCGTAGCAGCGCCCAGCCTTCTCCCAGTCTCCATATCTTGTGGGCTCAGGCCCCTTTGGTCCCCCTTCTTCGCCCTCTGGTTGATTCTGCGTGTTGGGCATGAGGGGAGTGTGAGGTTGTAATAACCTCCAATGAGATTGGCCCTCAAGCATACTTGGCACAGCAGATCCTCCTGAATCTCTGTGTGTGACCAGCAGATTCACACTCACCCCAGGCCGAGGTCCCTGCTCCACAGCTCCTTCCTGTGCATATGTGGGGGCTTCGGTCAACTGTCGCAACTGCTCCTCCGTCTTCTGCTGCAGCTTCTGGGTGAATGGGTCGACTGTCGTCACCTCGCTGGGGTGGGGTGTGCTGCTCCCCGTCGCCGAGCTATAGTTGGGGCAGGCACACCGCGCCAGGTCGACACAACGCTGCAATGCCGACCAGCTCTCGGGGACCTTTTGCGAGGAGGAGAACAATAGCCCGGCACCTGCGTGACGGAGCATCGTGTTGGGGTGTGTCTGGGTGTCTCGTGATCGGTCGACGTTCGGCTGTGAATGTTTCGTATAGATACTGGTAGATTTCGTCGGTATGGGTTTAAATTGCGAAGCCTTGTGTGTGTGGACGTTGGTGCACGAACATAAATCATTCCATCTCGTCCGCTCTTCCACCGCATCCCGCGCCCTGCCGTGTTCGGCCCCACCCCCCCGCCTTGGCCTACCTCTCCCACTCCGTCGTTCCACGCATTACAAGGCCTACAGGGGGTCCAGCACGCCAGGGGGTCGTACCAAGGTACAGGCAGAGATGTATGCAGTGTGGGAGGGGGCCCTGGGAGGACGGGGCTCCAGAGAGGAGACGGTGGGGCTCCAGGGAGGAGACGGTGGGGCTCCAGGGAGGAGACGGCAGGGCTCCAGAGAGGAGACGGTGGGCCCCCGCCTGCGCTGCGAATGAAATACTGCCGCGGGGCGGCGTGGGAGGGACTCGGTCCGGGGGGTGGGGGGGTCGTGGCAACGGGAGGTCCACGCGGCGGCGCGGTGCGCCGCCTAGCCCAGGTCGGAGCGCTTGGCCAGCGCGGCCATGGAGGTCTTGAGGTGCGCCTTGTAGGACAGGATGTCGCCCTCCCACCGCGTCACGCGCCCGTCCTGTACGGTCCAGATCTCCTTGGCCACCTGGGAGATGAGTCGGAAGTCGTGGGACACCAGGACCAGCCCGCCGTCCCAGTCGTTGATGGCGTCGGCCAGGGAGTCGATGGACTCGATGTCCAGGTGGTTGGTGGGCTCGTCCAGCAGCAGCATGTGGGGCGTGCGTCGCGCCAGCCAGGCGAACACCACGCGCGACTTGAGGCCGTCGGACAGCTTGCGCATCTCCAGCGTCTGGGCCGCGCCCGTGATGCCGAAGCGTCCCACCACCGACCGCATCTCCTCCATGGACACGCCCGGGTACTCGGCCATCATGTAGGCCAGGGCCGACACGTCCAGCGGCAGCAGCTCGGTGAGGTGCTGGTGGTACTGCCCGATGCGCAGGTGGTTGTGCCGCTTGACCATGCCGTCCAGCGGCTCCAGCTGCCCCGTCATCAGCTTGAGCAGCGTGGACTTGCCGCAGCCGTTGGGGCCCACCAGCGCCACGCGGGAGTCCAGGTCCACGCCCAGCTCCACGTCGGAGTAGAGCACCGCGTCGGGGGAGTAGCCAAACTTGACGTTGGAGAACTGGAGGACGGGGGGGGGGAGCGTGCCCACGTTGGCAAAGGCCAGCTTCACCGTCCGCTCCTGGCTGACCTTCTCCGTCAGCCCGTCGCGCACCATCTTTGCCAGCACCTTCTCCTTGCTCTGCAG
>NW_011934204.1:9544-41770 GCF_000733215.1 Auxenochlorella protothecoides
GGTGCGCCCCAGAGGACCAGGGCGTGCACATCCCCTCCCTGAGCCAGGCACACCGCACCCCTCCCTCGCACCTGTGCTTGCCGGGCCAGCTTGGCTGAGCCGTGGCCGAAGCGCGCGATGTAGTCCTTCATGTTGGCGATCTGCTCCTGCTCCCACTTGTACTTCTTCATCTGGTTCTCCTCCTGCTCGGCCCGCGTCCGCACGTAGGTGTCGTAGTCACCTGCGGGGGTTGAGCAGGGGGGTGGCTGTTGAGGAAGGGGCCCAGGGTGTGGAGGGTGGGAGGAGCATCAGGGCTCGCATTGCGTGCCGCACCCTCCAGGATGCAGTGACGCGCGCGAAGAAACGGGCAAACCCCGCACAAGCTCTCAGGGTATGCCTGAGACATGCGTGCAGTGCATAGAGGAGGGAAGACAACAAAGAGAGAGCATCCAAAGATCGTGACGGATCAGAAGCCAAGCGTTCATAAGCATGCCTTGTTTTCAGTTTGCGCGGGCGGGAGTTTGATCGGCCCCCGCGTCGCTCAAAGGTTGCGGTATCATCACCTCCGTCACGGAAGGGTGCAAGCAGGCAGGGTGAGGAAGATTCGAGGAAAGGGAGGGTGCTCCAGCACAGACAGGGCTGGGCAGGGTGTGGGGGTTGCACCAGATTGCACATGGCGCGAGCAGAGAGGGGGATGGCAGACACCGCTCGACGCATTCCCACCTGCGTAGTACTTGAGCTGCTTATGTTGCATGAGGATGATGTTGGTGCAGACGCCGTTGAGGAAGTCCTGGGAGTGGGAAACGAGGAGCAGGATGCGCTTCCACTTCTTCAGCGTCTCCTCCAGCCACACGCAGGCCTCCAGGTCCAGGTGGTTGGTGGGCTCGTCCAGGATCAAAAAGGTGGGCTCCACGAACAGCGCGCGCGCCAGCGCGATGCGCATGCGCCAGCCGCCGGAGAAGTCGCGCGTGGGCTTGGCCTGCATCTTCTTGTCGAACCCCAGGCCGTGCAGGATGGAGGCCGCCCGCGTCTCCGCCATCTCGCTCTCCATGGCCTCCAGCCGCTCGTAGATGTCCTCCAGGCGCTGTTCCGCCTCACCACCCTCCGCGTCCGCCAGCGATTCGGCCTCCGCCTCCAGCTGCGCGCGCTCCTCGTCCACCGACATGACGGCCTGGAGGGCGGTAAGGTCTGAAGCCGCGATCTCCCGGTCCAGGAAGTAGGTGTCTATGTGGGCGGGGATGTCCAGCTCGCGCGCGCCCAGCGCCTTGAGCAGCGTCGACTTGCCACAGCCGTTGGGGCCTAGCAGGCCGTAACGCCTTTTGGGGGGGAGTGCAGGGAATGAGGGCAGAGATGCACGAACACGGAGCTGTTTTGCCAGTGGATTGCAAGCTTCAATCTATTGAGAGGGTCTAGATCGATCGTGGGCCAAGACTGTCGATAGGACGAGCTCTCTCGCTGGCTATGTCCCCGGCTCCTGTGACCATCCCATGCACATGGGAGCATCACCCCAACCCTCTCCACCCCCCACCCCCTCCTTTCTTCACATTCACCTGCCATAATTGAGCTCAAGGTCCGCATCCGTCAGGATCTCGTGCCCGTGGAAGAGGAGGGTAAAGGACTGGAAGTGGATGTCGCGCGACTGGGGGTGGGAGGTGAGGATGCCCGTGCAGGACCTGTCGTTCAGTTCCAGGTCCTCCACGTCCCGCGCCAGCTGTGTTGTGCTGCCGAACGCGTTCTCGGCATCGGAGCTCTCAGAGGCGAGGGTGGCAGAGGATCCCTTGCCCGCGACCTTGCCCTTCTTCAGGGCCGCCTGCTTCTTCTTGCGGTCGCTTACCCTGTGGACAAGCGGTGGAAGGGGCTCGGTGAGCAGGTGGATGTAGGCGGCATCGATGTCAGTGCATACATATAAAAAGACGCACAAAGTACCGCCCCAGGCCCCAGCTTCCGTGCAAGTCAGAACCCACATGCTCTACAAGGGCCGCCACAAGCGGCTGGGGTGGGTGGGGTGAGGCGCCTGGCTGATGTGTGATTTATGCGTACTCGTAGCAACTATCAATTCAACATTGGACACTGTCTCCTCAGGTACTTGAGCACTCGGCGCCGCTCCGCGGACTCGGCGTTGCCACCTCGTCGGGAAAGGGGGGGGGGCAAGCGCCATTCGACTCCGTCGGGTGCTAGGGCCCCCCGCGCTTGTTGAGTTTGGGCCTCACTGCCCAAGGGGGTTGCCGGGAAGGCTGTCGGCACCGACCTGCACTGTGGTCCTGACAACCTCCCTTCTTGGAGGAAGGGGATAGGTGTGACTCAGTTGGGGAACCCTCCCGAGGACGGCTTATCTCGAGTCCTCGGGCTTGACAACCGCTCCCGAAGTTTTCGCCCCAAGGCCCGCGTGGTGTTGCCCCCGATTCCTAGGATGCAGCAAGACCAGGGCTAGGTGTCTGAGCCCTGTAGCGCTACGCCTTCAGCTCTGGCTTTCTGCCCGTATCGACAGACAAGTGTGCCACGATGTCTCACCTCGCGCACATGGACATTAGGATTGCGGTAAGACGAGTGCTTGGCTTGGTCTCAATCTTCTTGATCAAGAGATCGAAAGCAGGATGTCCACCGGAGGCAAACGTCTCCCCAACTCACCGGCAGCAACGCCCTTTCGCCTTGTGATGGCTGTAGGGGAAGTACCGGCTCGGGAGGAAGATCGGCTCGGGGAGCTTTGGCGACATTTACATAGGTGCGTGGCGCTCTCTGGTGGCACAGTCGTTTTGGTCCTCAGGTGCACAGGCGAAGCTCACAACGAATCGGGAATCCATGCGATGCACAGGCACCCACCTCCTCACCGGCGAGGAGGTTGGCATCAAGCTGGAGTCGGTGAAGACCAAGCACCCCCAGCTGCTGTATGAGTCCCGCCTGTACAAGCTCCTGCAGGGCGGAAGTGAGTGGGCGGTTGGAGCGGGAAGGGTTTGGGGTGTGCTCGCTGTAGCGTTGGGCTTCCCTTGTCCAAGCGCACCTTGCCAGCTGTCGCCCACCACTCACACAACACCCATCACCCCTGCCACCCTATGCAGCTGGGATCCCTAATATACGCTGGTTTGGGATGGAGGGTGACTACACAGTGATGGTGATCGATCTGCTGGGACCCAGCCTTGAGGATCTGTTCAACTTTTGCAACCGCAAGTTCAGCCTCAAGACGGTCCTGATGCTCGCGGATCAGATGGTAGGCAGGGGGGCGTTCGTTGGGCTGGCAGTGTGTGAGAAGCCTCTGCATCGTCCAGGGTTGTGTCTGAGGTGTGGCTCCCTGCATGGTTTCCCCCTCGTCTGCCTCGGGTTGGCGTCGGAGTACTCTCGCCCGAGGACCCGCTGCTCAGTTTTCCATGCCCATCCCCTCCTTCCCAGCTCTCTCGCATCGAGTTCCTGCACAGCAAGTCGTTCATCCACCGCGACATCAAGCCCGACAATTTCCTGATGGGGCTGGGGCGCCGTGCAAACCAGGTGCGGGGGCGTGGTGCCTGGACTGGGTAGGCGGGATGGGGAGTGGCGTGTGGAGGATCTTGGGTTTGGATGTGCATTGGACAGGGTATTTTCACCACAGCCTTGCCCTTTCCTCTTCGGCTGCCCTGCGCTCTGACCAGTCGTCTCACAAGGCAATCCACACACCCTCCAACCCCTCACCTGACGCGCACACCCCCCCTTTCCCCCTTGCGCCCCCCTTTCCACCAGGTGTACATGATCGACTTTGGGCTGGCCAAGAAGTACCGCGACCCCAAGAGCCACATCCACATCCCGTACAGGGAGAACAAGAACCTGACGGGGACGGCGCGGTACGCCTCCATCAACACGCACCTGGGCATTGAGCAGTCGCGCCGCGACGACCTCGAGTCCCTGGGCTACGTTCTCATGTACTTCCTGCGCGGCATGCTGCCCTGGCAGGGCATGAAGGCGGCCACCAAGAAGGCCAAGTACGACAAGATCTCGGACCGCAAGCTGGCCACGCCCACCGAGACGCTGTGCCGCGGCTTCCCCACCGAATTCCCCGTCTACTTCCAGTACGTGCGCAGCCTGCGCTTCGACGACAAGCCCGACTACTCTTACCTCCGCAAGCTGTTCCGGGACCTGTTTGTGCGCGAAGGTGGGCGATTCGAGGTGTTTTGGGAGTGGCCAGGAGGGAGAAAGGAGAGCGTGGTGTGGGAGAAGGGTCAGTCTGGAGACCTGTCGAGGGGATACAGGTGGGGGTTGGGGAGCAGCAAAGGTGCTGGCGCCTGCTATGCCTGGAACGAGGCCAACAAGCCGCGGCGGCCTCGAGCATCGCACGCTCGCGCCCTGCGCTGGTTGGACTCCAGCCGATGGGCTTGCCCTTGCGGCACCCACGCCGAGCCTGTTCACGAGCGTGGTTGTGCACCAGGCACATTCCCCCAACCCCCACTTCTCAACCAAGGCTCCCCCCTCTCCGTGACGCCTGTTCCCTCGCATGTCCCCCGCAACAATTGAATCCACACTCCCCCTCCATCCCCTGCCCGCGCAGGCTTCACGTGGGACTACGTCTTCGACTGGACCATCCTGAAGTACCAGCAGCAGGGCGGTACCCCCTCCAACGGCCGCCCGGTCCCCGCCAGCCAGCTGGCCGGCGTGGCGGGCGCCAACATGCAGGATTTCCCCAACGCCGGCGCCAACCAAATCCCTGAGGCGGGGGCCTCGGGGTACAACAGCGGCTACCCCGCGCGCGGCGCGACTGGCGCCGGCGGCCAGACCGACGAGGCGCGGGACGCCGAGGCGGCCCTGCGCCGCCTGGGCCTGCAGTGAGGGCGGTGGCCTGCAGTGGAGGAGGGGGAGTGGGAGGACCGGAATGCGGCAGGCGGCGTGCAGGCCCGCCGGCTCGGGCGCTGCTTCCCACGCCTGCCCCCGCGCGACGAGACGCCGGTGAGCGCGCTCCCGGTGGCGCCCTCATGCCGATCGCCCCTGTACATGGACCCTCGTGCCAGCGCCGCGAGGCGCGGGGCGGCCGCCAGGCCGCACTGCCCCCCCTTGGCTCAGGCCGGCTGCCCCGCGAGTTCCTGCTGCGCTCTGTGCTTCTTTTCAAGTGTCGACCCCGGCGCATGCTTGCCATCACTGTGCATGATCTGGTGTGAGTCTCTTTTTGAAGCGTGCGCAGCGAGGAAGGGGGCGGTGGTCAGGTGATGATGGGCAGACCGGGAAGCAGCTGGCAGTGGGCGGGACGGTGGATGCGCACGGTGGATCGGGGCCTGTGTCGGGCCGGCAGCTTGACACCCCGCTGGTCACCGGCCTCGCCGTCGCCACGCCCGCCCGCCCTCAAAGCCCGTCCCACTGCGCGCCGGGGCGGCCGCGTGCCAGCTCGTCGACGTCACGCTGCGCGCGCTGCGCCATACTGCTGACCTCCTGCACCAGCGCCGCCGCGCGCGCCAGCGCGGCCTGCGCCGACAGCGCGTCGCCCCGCGCAGCCACGCCGTCGGGCGCTGGGCGCGGGGCGTGGGAGCGGGGCGTGCCGCCGCCCTCCTCCTCCTCCCCGCCCGCCTCGTACACCTCCTCCCCCGTCGCCAGTGCCTCCAGCCCCTCCAGCGCCTTCTTCAGCTGCGCGGCTGCGCCACCGGCCGCCGCCATCAGCTCGCGCGAATGCGTGCCCAGCGCGCGCAGCGGCGAGGCGCCGCCCGGCGACGGTGGCGGGGAGGCCAGCAGGTCCACGGAGCGCGTGGAGAGGTGGGAGCCGCCGCTGCGCGCCGGCACGGCAAGGTGCACAGCGTCGGCCGCCTGCTCGGCCAGCGCGCGCAGCATGCGCTCACTGGCGGGGCCCGTCTCCCTCACCATGTCTGTGCAGGGGAGGAGGGGGGAACAGAGCGTCATGGGTATCCGACTGAGGCATTTAGGACCAGCGCGCACCTGGGGCACGAAGCACCCTCGCCGATGCAGTGCATGCGCACCCTCGCCAATCGACAAGCACCCACTCTGCCTGCAGACACCACACCATTCCGCCTGCAGACCCTAGATAACAAACGACCCCCACCTGTGAAGACGCCGTCCTGCTTGGCCAATAACTGCGCGGCCGACCCAAACTCCACGGCCAGCCCGTCGTCCATGACCAAGACATTGTGCGCGTCGATCACGGTCTGCAGGCGATGCGCGATGGCCACGACCGTGCACTCGCCGAACTCTCGGCGAACGGTGTCCTGGATCAGGGCGTCGGTCTCCACGTCCACGCTGGCGGTGGCCTCGTCCAGGATGAGCACCTTGGTGGGGCGCAGCAGCGCGCGCGCCAGCGCCAGCAGCTGCCGCTGCCCCGCGCTGTGAGGGTGTAGAAGGTTTAGATGTGGAAAGGGGGGGGGGTCCGGAGTGACTTTGATTATCTCTGCTGGCCGCCTAAAGACTGCTGCTCGCACCCTCAACCCACCACCCATCCACACACAAGCACCGTCCCCATCCGACGTCCCACCTCAGGGGCGCGCCGCCCTCGGAGATGACCATGTCCAGGCCCAGGGGGCTGGACTCCACGGCGGTGGCCAGGTGCGCGTGGCGCAGCGCGGCCCACAGCGCTGCGTCGCTGTGCCCGGCAAAGGGCGAGAGGTTGAAGCGGACGCTGCCCGTGAAGAGCACGGGTTGCTGCGGAATAAGGGCCATGGCACCGCGCAGCTGGGCCAGGCCCAGGGTGTCAGTGGCCACGCCGTCCAGCGTGATGCGCCCGCCCTCCAGCTCCACCAGGCGGAAGAGGGCGTTGATGAGGCTGGACTTGCCGGCCCCCGTGCGGCCCACCACGCCGCAGGTGGTGCCGCCGGGGACGCGGAAGCTGAGGCCCCGCAGCACCAGGGGCAGGCCGGGGCGATAGCGCAGGGTGACATTTTCGAAGGCCAGCGCGCCGCGGGAGGGCCAGCGCCGGGGGGCGGCACCGGGGACCACGGCCGCCGCCTCCTGCGGCGGCTCGCTGTACTCCAGCACGCGCTCCACGCTGTTGAAGGACACCTCCGCCAGGCTGGCGCTGCGCAGCGTCATGTTGGTCAGGCTCGTGATCTGCAGCGCGCTGGACAGGATGTTGCCCAGCAGCGCCGCCGCGCCGCGCTGCTCGACGGCGGCCAGCGCGGCGGCGGCGGCGGCCAGCGCGCCCAGGGACTCCAGCCGCACGCTGAGCCAGCGGTTGGCGCTCATGTTGGCCAGGGACATGACCACGTTGCCGTCCAGCGCGCGGCCGGTGCGCGCCAGCAGGCGCCGCTCCGCGCGAAAGGCTCGGATGGAGGCCAGCCCACCCAGCGCCTCGCCCACCGAGGTGTAGATGGGCGAGCGCGAGATGGAGTCCAGGCGCTTCACTTCACGCACCGTAGTCTGGGCGGTGGAGGTGAGGTGTCGGCGGGGTTCTGAGGTGTTTTGTGCTCGGGTGTGTCCCAGGATTGGGAGCATGGAGGGTGGGGCAGACGGTAGCGTATGAGGAGCAGACAAGTGGATTGCTGGCACAATCGGCAACGATCCCACTGCACAGGCCTGGGGCTGAGGTGCACATGCAGGTCCAAACCCCGGCACCACGCCCCCCCACTCCGCACCTGGAAGTACTGGTACAGGACGACAAAGGAGAAGAGAATGGGGGTGAGGGCCCAGAGGGTGAAGGGGTTCAATGCGCCGACTGCAAGGTGTGAGTGGAGGTGTGGGGTGAGAACATACTGCATGAATGACCAGGCATTCCCAGGCCTTGGAAGGTCCGTGAGTCAGGGACAGCAGGGACACAGGTCAGGGGATGGTCGAGCACTGCATCCCACCAAGCAAACCCTTTCAGGTAATCCTCCCCAGCAAGGAGGATGAGCTGCACAGGCTGCACCATCGTCGGTCAGTGGGCGCCGCCCTCCACCGGACCCTCTGCTGCCCCCCTTCTCAACCCACCAAGAATGACGGTGGAGGCCAGCTGGAACACGGAGCGCATGAAGAAGGCGGAGTAGTCGGTCAGGTTCTTGTCCAGCTCCGAGGTGTCCTTGGTCAGGCGGTTGACGATGCGACCAAGCGGCGTGATGTTGAAGAAGGACATGGGGGCGCGGACCAGGCGCGCGATCATCGCATCGTGCAGGCGTCGTGAAGCGAGCAGGGACATGTACCGCGCCAAGTACTGCGAGATGGCCGTGAAGACGACCTGGGTCGCGCTCAGCGCGGCGTACATGCCTGATAATAGTGACAGGAGGGGGGAAATCTGGGGGCAGTGAAGGGGTTTGGGCCGGCAGGAGAGGTGGAAGAGTGGATCATGCCTTCTGTGGGGGGTGTAAACTAGAGAACATGCTGGGCTGATCACTGCAATGGTTTCCCACAGCATGACGCCTGTTGAGACCCCGGGCCAGCTACCCAAATGCATGGTGTCAGACACTTGCGGGGACAGCTCTGGGATCAGCACATCGACAGCGCAGAAGTCACCGAGGGCAACCCTTCAAAGATACTCTTCATACGCACCCAGGTAGAAGCCAATGGAGCGCTTGGTGTGACCTGCGCATCGTTAAGCGGTGGAAGAGTGTCAGCAGTCAGCTCATCAACATTGCATCCCAAAGTCATCGCAAGGCATGTGCACTCGAGGGCTCAGCAAACTCTTGTGACATGTAGTGTGGAGCGGCACAAGTCGTCTACATACACTCACGGACCTCCATCGCGTTGATCATCCCCCCTTGCACTGTTCACTGGAGCCGCAGCACCCCAAACCCACACCCCGGCCCACCATGCGTCCGGTCCACTTCCCCCGTCCAGTGCTGCAGCCAGAGCTGGGCAGCCACACGCGCCGCCTCCACGGCAATGAAGACGGCGAGGAGGACGAGCACGAGGAGTGGCCCGCCGAGTGCGGTGATGTAGCCACGCATGATGCCCCAGGACACCTTGCCGGTGCTGCGTCCCTCCTCCTCCACCAGACGGGCCCCCGGTGCCTCCGCCTGCTCGGCTCGCGTCGGCCGGCGAGCTCCGAGGCTGCTCTCAGACTGCAGGGGTTGTTACGGGTGGGGGGATCTTGGAGATGCTAGGGGTGGGCTGTACAGCGGATGCCCATTGGTTATGTAAGGAGAACACACCTGTCGTCCGCGCCAAAGTCAGGGGGCCTGCTATCAAATGCGGTACGCACGCACACACACTTGACCCCACCCCTCCCCACTCCCTCCTCATCAACCCCCAAACCCCCTTGCCTTCGTCGAGGTGGACAGCTTGGAGCGCGCCACTGCCTCGCCATTCTTGGCGCCGGACTGTTCCCCGTCCTGCACATGCGCCTCTCCCCCACTCTCCTCCCCCCCCGCGCCCTCCTCCACCTCCTCCTCGCCCGCCTCCTTCTCGGTCTCGGCCCGCGACATGATGCCCACAAACTCCCCCCCCGCCGCCATCAGCTCCGCGTAGGTACCGTCCTCCACGATCCGCCCGTCGCGCATGAGCAGGATGCGGTCCGCGGAGCTGACATACTGCAGCTGGTTGGTGACCAGGACCCGCGTGCGCCCCGCCAGCGCGCCCTGCACGCAGTCGCGGAAGACGCGGCGGCCCACCCGCGCGTCCAGGGCCGACAGCGGGTCATCCAGAAACACGACGTCTGCGTCGGCGTAGACCGCCCGCGCCAGCGCGATGCGCTGCTTCTGCCCGCCCGACACCGTGACCCCGCGCTCGCCCACCTCGGTCTCGTCCCCGGCCGGGAAGCGGGCGAGGTCGGGCTCCAGCGCGGCGGCGCGCAGCGCGGCCGCGTAGCGCACGGGGTCGTGGGGCGCGCCGAACAGCACGTTGCCTCGCACCGACTCGGCGGTGATGAAGGCGGTCTGGGGGACGAGCGCGATGCGGCCGCGCACACGCGGGGGGGACTCGCCCAGCCGCTCCAGCAAACCCAATGCGGCGGAGAGGAGCGAAGACTTGCCGGAGCCGGTGGCACCCACCACCGCCACCAGCTGGCCGGCTCGGAGGTCCAGGTGTAGGTCGCGCAGGCTGGGGGGCAGGTCCAAGGCCCAGGCAAAGTCGCCGTGCAGGGACACCGCCGCCTCGCCGGGGCCGGCAGGAGGGAGGTGCTCCACCTCGCCCTGCTCGGGGCTGGCTAGGATGGCCTGCAGCCTGCCAAGGGCCACGCTGGCCTGCACAGCTGAGGCCACCAGCTGCGGCAGGTTGGCGATGGGAAAGCGCAGCACCGCAAGCAGGCTCAGGGAGGTGAAGGCTGGAGGAGTGAGGTTTGTTTTTTTTTTTGGGGGGGGGGGAGGATGTATTGGTGTGGGCCAGGAAGGGGCTCAGGAGGTGGTGCTCAGCGAGGGGGGCGACGGAATGCACAGGTGCATGTCCAAGAAGACGGAGGAGTGATGTTAGAAGCCACGCAAGCTTTCCAAGATACATGTCATGCAGGACTCATCACCCTCATAACATACTAGGACTTTCAACGCACCTTGGGAGGGGGTTAGGGCCTTGTGCGTCAGCAGCGCGTAGGTGCCAAAGGCGCCCACCGCCGCGGCCGCGGGCACCGCCAGCATGATGACGGTGTTGGAGGAGGCGATGAAGAAGGCACGCCACAGCATCCACAGCTCCCGGTCCCGCACGCCGCGGATGCGGTCCAGGAAGCTGTCCTCCCAGACGTAGCACTTGACCACGTCCACGCCGCCCAGCAGCTCCGACTCCAGCTTGGCGCGCTCGTCGGTGGCGGCCAGAGAGTCGCGCAGGATGGCGCGCTGACGCCTCACCAGCCAGGCCTGCGTGTTGTGGCCAGGGACGGATGGTTGTTGTGGAAAGGGGGACTGCAAGTGCCGAGATGGGGGGTGAGCCTCTACCCTTGCAATCTGACACCCAGCAGTGACAAAAGGGCATCTTGGAACACACCCAGCCACACAATCACCTGGACCGGGAGGAGCAGGACCAGAAAGGCGACGGCGGTGATGGCAGCAATGCCGAGCTGGAAGTAGAGCAGGACCAGGGCGCCGATGATTCGGACCGGGCTGAAGAATGGGCGGCGGATGAGGGATGAGGCCGATGCAGGGGGCGGAGCAGGACTTGGGCGTGGCAGGGGCATCGCGAGGCGCACGCTTCCCACCCAGGCAAGGAGCCCATCCACCCGGGCATGGTCCGTAGGCAAGTCCTGCCAGCCTCCTACCTGCTGATGAAGCCCAGGATGCCCTGGCTCAGGTTTTGCAGCGTGTCCACATCCGACCCAATGGCAGAGTAGAGACGGCCTGCATTGCTGGCGATAAGTGAGTGAGATATTCTGGACCTCATTGACGAACAGGCCCTACCTCACTCCCCAGCGCACAACTCACCGCTGGAGAACTGGGCCCGGGCATTGGGTGTCAGGAAGAGGATCTTGTGGTACACAGCGTGTGTCAGCATGGAGCGGACTTGGTAGCCTGTTGAGGGAGGGCATGGATGGCTGACGTGTATTCAGGCGTTCATGGGTCACAGCAAGCCCCGTCATCGGCAAAACTCCAGCGTTCGACACTACAAATCAACAGCGCAGGGATGAAGCAACCCAGCGGCTAGCTCCTCGAACCATCCAGACACAAATTCTTCAAGTGCCAGGCTGAATACTCCACTCCCTGCCCTTTCCTGCCTCTCCCGGCCCCTACCAAACAGTCCAACAGCGCCCCCACCTGCACGCATTGTGAGCTGGAATTGCTGGTTGTCGGCCAGGGTTCCCGTGAGCAGCCCCGCCAGCAGCCCCAGGGACAGTAGGTAGCCGGTGCGGTCAGGGGCACCACTGGACACGGCGCTCAGCAGCAGGTTGATGAAGACTGGGGCCACGAACTGGGCTGCATCGGAGATCATCTTCACTGGGATGGCGGGCAGGAAGAGGTGGGACACCGCCTGCCAGCACACGAGTGTCTGTTTGTGGGGGAGGGGTTTTTGAAAGTGGGAGGGAGGTTTGATGGGCATGAACAAAGAGTTGGATATCACAGAGCTTGGAGGATCCACATGGCATCCTGAGTGTCCACAAGGCTGTACACCTCTGCCCATCCCCACTTCTACGAGTCCAACCTCCATGCACGGTCCCTGCGTCACCACAGCTCTCCAGACTCCCAGCCGCCCAACAATCTACCCCCGCCACCCTCACCAGGCTGGGGTTCTCTGGGTTCCGCTGCCGCTCGGCCGCCCAGAAGTGGGCAAAGCGCTGGTCCAGGGTGGCCGACCTGTCTGCCGGCGGCAGGCGCCAGACGTCGGCAAAGGTGAGGGGGGCGCGGTAGCCTCGCTTCATCAACGGCCCCATCCAGCTGAAGGTGAGCCGCGAGAGGGGGCCGGCGCGGACCTCGGGGCAGACGTCCTCGTCGTCATGCAGCGGCTGCCATTGGGGGACGGGCGTGAGAGGGGGAAGAGGGGTTGGGGGCCGCCATGATGGGGAGGAAAACGCACAAACGAGGCGATGGAGGCAGGCCCGGTGATGCGGAGCCAATAAATCTGCCGCATATGCAGCCTGGCTGCCGGCTCTTGCCAAATAAATCAACCCCATGTGCCCCTCATGGTCACCAAGCATGCATCGCAAGGGCTATTCCAGAGCACACCAGCATCTGCACTAGGGAGCCCGCTCTCCTCCAGCCCACCCACCAAGTAGGCCGCGGTGTCGGGGTCCGGCCCCGTGCCCTGCTCCACGAGGACCATCTTCCGGCAATCTGGCGCCAGCCAGAGTAGGAGCAGGCACAGGGCGACCTGCAGCCCGACGTAGGCGTAGAACAGGGCCGCAAAGTAGTCGCTGCGCTCCTCCGACTGCAGCACGAAGCGGAGCTTGGCCAGGTTGCCGGTGAGCACAAGGAAAGGAGGGAACCGCCACAGGGCCGGCGACGAGGCGGGGGCAAAGGCCCTGGCGTGCGTCGCGAACAGCGCGACGAGGAGCGACCAGGAAAGCGCGGCCAGGGTGTAGGCCGCCCACTCGAAGGGCGCGGCGGCGCCGTGCACCAAGGGCAGCGCGTGCGCGGCCAGGCGGGCGTTGAGCTGCAGGGCGAGGACCAGGAGGGCGGCGCCGGCCAGGACCGCGGCCGCGACATGTCGCCGGCGGTCACTCGTGCCCAGGCGGTACTTGGAGGTCCTGGAATCCAGGAGCGAGGCATGGAGGCTGGCCAGGCTGCAGACGATGGCCAGGGCATGTGCCGCGCCGATGACCACGATGTCCGTGAAGCACTGTGCAGGGTGGAATCGTGGGGTGCGAGGGAGGGGGTGGAGGGCAGGGACGCGAGGTAGATCAGAGTGGGGCCCCTCCTGACGGCCAGGCTGCTGATGCTCAACGAGGCGGTGCTGGCCCCAGCCCGACTACGGCATTTTGCAGGCCAGATCGAATGCGGAGTGCGGTCAAAAACAGGTGCACTTAATTCCAAGCCCATCGCTCACGGGGGTAAAGGGTCCCAGCCAGTTTGTGAAGTGGTGACCGGCCCCCCTGCGACGAGATGGGTGGGAGTCGAGCTGGGCGGAATCTTACTCCAGCATCGATGCGGGCGCAACCGAGGCGTGCATGCATGCCCCCGCATGCTTTACTCCTCACTCTGGATCGCAGAAGGAATCCACGAAAGGGTGGGCAGACGTCGTCAGGGAGAAGGGAAACATGGTGGGTGGGACCTCCGGGGTGGCACGAGCGGGACCCCTTCAGCCCACAGATCTCCTGGTGGCAGACGCCTCTGCTGCCTTCCTATGCCTGATTGGTACCAATATGCAATGGTTATTTTAGATGACCCGTCAGCTTCATGGGGTCGGTAGGATCGCGCCTCTGGCTTCAGCTTCATCGTCCATAATGTAATGGCTCACGTCATAGGTGATGGATATTCAAACTTACACCAGGCGACATTGAAACTTCACGGAGCTGCAGCACAATGGCAAGATGAGACACAAGTTGCACGGAACATTCTAGGGCATAAAAACAGCCACCAGGCTTGGGAGCGCGCCACCATGGTGCCGGCCATCATATCCGCCCCAGCTGTGAGCCCAAGTTATCAAAGAGCTGTTTGTGGACCGCAGTGTGGACGGGCGCCTTATAGCCCTAAAATGGTTCGTTGGGGGGAGGAGGATGCAAACGTATACAGGGGAGCTTGCAGATCATTGCAGCTCTCAGTCCAGGCACAGGAGGGCTCAGACTTGTCATCTCATCTCGTGCAGCACAGGAACAATCGCCCAGCACACCCCAGAGCCAGCCCGCACCCGCGGCATCCCACCCGCCCGCCCGACTTACGCTGGAGTGGGTCTCCTTCCAGGCCGTGACGAGGTCCACGCTGGAAGCCACGAAGATGGCGGTCAGCGCCAGCACCACCAGGGTCACGAGCAGATATGGGCCCCTACACACGCAGTGAGGAACATTGGTGCGGGTGTGCCCAGCGACTTCAGGACTGTTGCATACAGGAGGCCAGGTACACCTGCGCTGCACACCAAACCATAGACTCCCTCTCTGATCGGCACGGCAAACGACAGTTACGAACCCCCACTGACCTCCTGTCGTCAATGTATGACGCCTGCTTCAGCGCGATCTGGTTGCTGCGCCAGACAAACACCTGTTGTGGTAAGGGAAGTGGGAGGAGGGTCTAGACCGGAGGCGACTTCATGATGAACAGCAGCCTTGTATCCAGTAGTACGTGTGCAAACACCTTTAGCACCCCCCAGCCCCGGGCAATAATCGCACACATGCCGCAACCAGCGACCGATTCCCAGCGGCGTACCATTGCAGCATAGGCCACGATGAGGATGGACAGGGGCAGCAGGATGAAGGCCACGAAGAGCACCAGGTTGCCGCCGACCTGCAGGGAATCAAGGATTGAGGGTCAAAATTGGTGTGAGCAGGGACCTTCAAGACTGTGCACAGCAAGCGTGGAAGAGCTGGGCTGTCTGTATGACAAGGCACGTTTGCGTAAAGGCGCCAATGCTGGATCTCCTCCTGGCCCATTGGTCTGTGGCAGCACGGTGTGTGGCAGCCAGGCCTCGGGAAGAGCAGCTCCCCCACAATCCCTCAAGCTCTCTTCACGAGGACCCCTCCCCAGCTTCCACCGGCCCCAGGCCAGCCTCACACAACTTGCCTTGTGCAGGGGGTCGAGCTTGTCCTTGCTGGACCCCGCAAAGGCCAGCAGCGCGGTGGCGATGGACGCCAGGGTGATGGCCATGTGCATCCAGGACAGGAAGGTCCGCTCCGATGCCAGGAATGTCTTGGGCTCCAGGCGCTGTGATAGGTGTAGGAGGTAATAGGTTTGCGGTGGTGCAGGGCGGCGACAGGTCAGAGGAGCATATACTCCCGGGTGAGGGGGGGGTATAGGGGGATCTGTATGGACCCACACAGGGTCCACGAGGGTACAGCATACCCCGCCACCCCAAACTCTCTGCCGGCCTTCCTCATCGACGCACCTGGGGAATGGTGGTGGCCATGGGCTTCTTGTTCTTTGAACCCGGCAGCCAGGCCAGCACCTTGTCCCAGGGCCGCTCGGCGGGCGGGGCGCCGACGCGCCGCAGCGAGCGCCCGGCCCCCGCCGCCCCGCCCTCGTCCATGAGCTGCAGCGTGGGGCCCTCCCCCAGCAGGGGGTGGTGCAGCGTGCTGTCCTCGTCGCCGGCCGCCGGCTCGGGGCCCCGCCGCTTGCGCGGCTTCTCCTCGGCCACGATCTGGGCGTCGCGCGCCCTGCGGCCAAGCGGTGGTTGGTCCAGGTGGGCATGGGAGTTCTACTCGTGAGAATGAAGCTGCGGCAGCCTGAGCACTGGTGGAGACTGCTCCCTGGGCACTGCAGCCTGCCGCTGCCTGAATCCTGCTCACAATCTTCTAAAAACTCCCTGCCCTCGCCCAGCCAACTCTCCACTCCCACATCCAGGGTCCCCCGTGTCCAGCAAGCCTGCATGCGTCGCCCACCTGGAGTCGATCTGCTTGGCATCTGGGGCCGAGTTGAGGATGGAGGCGCGGATGGACTCGTCGTCCATCCAGTAAGGCACAGCCTGGTGGGGTGATGGAGCAGGAGGGGGTGAGGCTGGGTGCTCTGACAGAGGCTCAAATTGATATGCGTAGCCCGGGCTACCCTCCATGCACTTTTGAAGGCACGTACTCAGAACTACTCGTCCAACGGCATCACACACCCCACAGGACAAACACCCCCTTCCCCCTTTCTTCGAACGCACCCTGACCATCTCCGGGAAGAGGGTGGCAGTGCCGTGGATGAACTTGCTCATCTTGTGCACCTCGGTGATGAGGTCCGACTCCATGAGGTCCGCCACCCACTCCGGCGGCGACTCGCCCTCCGGCAGCGCCAGCTTGATCTCCAGCACGGCGTGCGGGAAGCGCGTGATCTCAGTGCGCGAGACGGGGAGCGCGGGGTCGCGGAACCACCGCCCCGAGATGGCGCAGGTGGGCGCGCCCTCGGGGTTCTCCTTCAGCATCACCAGGTTGGTGTCCAGGGTGAAGGAGACGGAGCGGTCGTGCCCCATCTGGAAGGCGGAACGCATGTACTGCGTGCGCACAAACGGCTTCAGCTGCTTGCTGTCGATGGTCAGCTGGATCTCGCGGAAGAGCTTGGATGCCTTGGCGATGTCCTCCTCCGACTTGCCCTGTACGTTTGGTTGGCAGGAGCAAGAGTGTGAGTGGGGTTGCCAGCCACATTCACACTCCACCTTCAGCTCGTCTTCTCCCTGGTCATCCACATCACACCCGGCGACCAAGCTCCCTGCCCTTCCTCACACCCATCTCCTCCCCGAAAGCCCACTGACAGGGGAGCCCAGCCCCGGCCCCCGCACAACACACCTTGGCTCGGAGGCCCTCCTCATACTCCTCCGCCGTGTACTCGCCCTCGATGTATGGCACCACTTTCGCCTCAGGCAGCGTGAAGCGCTCCTTCACGCTCTTCTCCCCCTTCCACGACTCCTTGTGGATCTTGCGCTCCACGAAGCAGAGGGAGGGGTCGTTGGGCCCGTACCAGCGCACGCGGATGGCCAGTGCGCCGGGCTTCTTGTCCAGGCGCCCGTGGTACAGCTCCAGGCTGTCATTGTCAAAGTACACCGAGTTGACCAGCTGCGCGTCGCCCGAGTAGTTCTCGGCGTTGAACACGAACACCGGCATGTTCTCAATGATGGTGCGCTTGACGGCCGACACGTCGGAGGTGCGGATCCAGTACTTGGTGGTGGAGCGGTTGAACGCCTGGTGGGTGGGTGTGGGTGGAGGTTGAGGGATGAACATTGAGGTGAGGCCGAGTCTGGGAAGGGGAAGCGGGAATCCTGGCAAGCATGCGTCGAGGTGTATATGCCATTATCAGTGCCAGAGTGCGCTGGGAACAAGAAAATTCGGCAAGCTGCTGCGGCCCATTTCATCGCCGCGCCGCAGCCACTCTGTGTTCTTGCACTGCTGTCAACAAGTATAGACCTTGCGACCCAGCAGCTTGTTCCTCCCTTTCTTCCTGACCTGGGCGGATCCGCCCTGGGCCTCGGCCAGGGTATCGCCTCGAACCTCAGAGAAGATGTTGGAGAGGACAACCATGAGTTCAGAGTAGTTGCCCTGGTAATTGAGGGTGGGAGAGGGGGGAGGAGGGTGAGGATAGCACAGGGGCAGATGCCTGGAGGTGCCCCACATTGCTCTGTCCCCAAGACAGGCAGGCAGTCCTCGAGTGTTGTGCAATCTCAGAGTGCCCGAGCTGAAGCTGCCAATGCCCACAAGCCCATGGCCACGGCGCCCACCTGGACCCAGGGCTGCTGGTGCAGGTGGGAGATGTAGAACTGGCGGCAGGGAGTCTGGGGCAGCGCCTTGTCGTGCTTCTTCAGGATCTTGTGGAAGCCCATGTAGTTCAGGTTGACGTACTTTTCGAGCTGCAGGAACTCGTCGCCGATGGCCTTGGCCTCCTGCTTGGATGGGGATGGGGTGGGGGAGCACCGGGTTACAATGATTGTGCCCAGCTCCCAGGGAGTACTCTGGTTAGACGTTTCTAATATCACCCTATAAACGACCATTTCCAGGGTCTTGCCCTCAGAAATTTTCCCCATCTTTCTCACCTCCAGCAGCTCGTCCCTCTCGCCGGGCTTAAGGTCCTTATGCACCGAGTCCTGCAGCTTCTGCAGGCGGCCACGCAGCGTGGTCACCAGCTGGGCGGTGAATTTGCCCACCTTGGACACTTCCTGGTCCAGGCGCTTGAAGAACTGCTCCTCGGGCAGGTCCCGGGAGCTGAAGCGAGTGACGGACAGCGAAGTCACCTGGGATGATTGCCAGCCATCGTTCTGCGAGGCGGGCATCAGGGGCAAGGCGTGCATTCCAGGTTGAGAGGGGCTCGGTGACACCCAGGGGATGCAGCTTTTCGTGCACAGGTGGTTGCGTTCAGGTGACACCTCCCCTTCCCTCCTTCACTGCCTGCCCACCAGCTCGGCAGCAGCCGCACAGTCCTTGATGAGATCCTTCAGGGCCTTGTAGTCGACGTAATGTGGGGCCCACAGGGCCCGTTTCTTCTCATCCAGGTATTTTCCGAACTGCGGAGGGGAGCGCCCGATGTTTTGGGTCCGGGCTGGGTCACAGGGGCCGTACTGCATGGCAAGGACCAGAGGTGCGAACCTCCACTCACCTTCATATTGGACCCGAGCGCCCAAGGTGGCCCCTGTGGAGCTTAATTCGTCAGAAACCCGACCCTTTCAGTTCCGCACACTGTCGATGGTGTTCTCGCGGCGCGCGCACTGAGACTGCCGGCGTTGGAGCTCGGCAAGTAGCGCGCGGGGTGTCGAGGGTTGTTCTGGCACCTCGTGACTTTGCTGCAAAGACCCAGCGAATTGGAGTCGGGGCCCTGGAACTGCGCATCCAGATGCCAGGATGCATTCACTAGTGCTAGGGTGGGTGGGAGGGCATATCGACCATGCAGAAATATTCGTCGGGAAGGTTAAGATTCCCGCAGCAAGCGCCGCATGCCCGAGACGGTGGTGGATCCCGCACCAGCCAAAGGAGGCTGGGTTCAATCCCCTTCTCGGGAGATATAGATTCGTTTACACCGTCCAGGGTTTGGGCACATTCGCACGCAGCCTGGCCACCCTCACCGGCCGTCCTGAGGCTCTCCCAGGTGCGGCCATGCGCCGGAGCAGGCGGCCATGAGGATGGCCCCCGCCACCGCCACGTTCAGGGACTGCACCGACCCAGGCACCATGGGGACGCTCAGGTGGAGGCACGCGCGTGCCAGGCTGGCAGACAGGCCGCGCCCCTCCGCCCCCAGCACCAGCGCGACGCCGCCGGGGTAGCCGTCGGCGACATCCAGGGAGGGGAGGGCTCGTCCTTTCTTCCCCGCGCCCCCGCCCCGCCCCACCGCCGTCCCCTCCGGCACCATGGCCGCGAAGGCCATGCGGCCGGTGGCCTTCCAGGACGCCGCCAGCTCAACGTCCTCCGTCGCCACGAGGCGCAGGCGGAGCGAGGCGCCCTGGCTCGCCCGCAGGCACTTGTCGTTCCCGGGGTCGCAGCAGCCAGGCAGCAGTGCGACGTCGGTCCAGCCCAGGGCCAGCGCCGTGCGCAGCAGGGTGCCCTGCGACAAAAGGGGGTCCGAGAGCGTGTGGGTGGGAAAGGGCAGCGGCGGTACTCGGGCCTTGGTTGGCTCCCGAGTATGCAGTCGGCCCCACCCAGAGACCTCCCTGCCCCCTGTCCCCACAGCCCTCCCACCCTCCCACCATGTTGCCCGGGTCCTGCACTCCGTCCAGCACCAGCTGGCGTGGCCCGCAGGAGGCAAGGTCGTGGGAGTAGACGTTGCGCAGCACCTCCGCCGCCAATGTCCCGGGCCCCACGCTCTGGAGCCCCGTCAGCTTGCGCATGACAGGCGGGGTCACCAGCGTCAGGTTGCTGTGCGGTGTGCCTGGTGGTGGGGGCAGCAAGGGATGGGGGGTGGGTTTCAAGGCCTGGTGGATGCTGTTGGACAGTCTGAGCACGCCAGCTGGAGCCTGGCACATGCTGGCTGAGCAAGCATCTAAACTTTACGCAGGGGTATCTCCGGCACGACTTCCCCCCCCTCCTTTGCTGCACCTTCAGGGACGTCTTCCGGGGACAGGGCGAACAGGTTGGAGGTGTGCACATGTGGGGCGAGGTCCAGCACCAGAGTCCTGCTGACGAGGAGCATGCGGCCCTGCTCCCCACGGTAGGAGGCCGAGGAGCGCAGCTTCACGCAGTGCTTGACTGCAGGCAGCGTGGGGTATGGACCAATCTTGCATGGGCCACGAGCCTCACATCAAGTGGTCACTGGAAGCAGCACAGGTCTCCAACCCGAGCCAAATGTTCCTACTCGTCTCATTCTGGAGGCTGGTGATCCGTTCTGTGAGGGCCGAGCATGTGGGTCTGCGGATCCCGCAGCGTGGCACATGGGGCCGAGCCGACGTAAACGGGGACAAGTGCGGCACGGAAGCCTCCAAGCCAGCATACAACATTAAAAATGTTTGGAATTTGTGTAACTCGCCTACAGCATCCTGATAGGCTCTGGCACTGGCGCTGTCCCACGACCAACATATGCAACTATCTCAGGGTGGGAGATGCGCGTGCCGTGCATGCTTTGCCATCTACGGTATGGCTTCGGACAGATCGGCTTCCAAGTTTCGCAATTGGAGGTGGACCTGGACTCCAGGCATAGATGACGCTCCAGGGCCGATCGGTGCTCTGATATGGTCGGGAAGCTGCCGTGAGTACCTGTAATGCGCCAGGCCTCGAAAAAGTGAAACTGCGCGGACGAAATCGATTGCCCACCAAGACATCAATCGGTGCCCTTAAGGGCCCATCATGGAGCTTTGAGGCTGCGTCGAAGAGGATATACATATCTGGATAAGCAGCCTCTCTGTCGAGCGATTGCGTGGGTGCACGCTTTTCATCCTGCGAGTGGTGCACTTCCCGGGCTCCGCGTCGACACCGCCGCGAAAACTCCAACGGCGAGCCGTGCAGCGGTGGGGACCCTTCGAGAGGGCCCTGAAATCAGACGATGCCCGAAACTTCACCGACTACATTGGCTGCGGTGGAGGAGGCCGGGGCCCGCGATAGGCACGTCCTCCTCGGCCTGGCCTTCTGCACGGCTTGCGTACTGGTGGGGATGGGGGCTCCAAGGCCTTGGGGACTGTGGCCGACCTGGCGATGCTGCTGCGAGGTCCAACTGGATCACTGACTCCGAAACGCTCGCTTGACATCCTCCAACTCCCTGTTGTTGGCTGCAGGGTCACTATCCATGGTGCAGGGCGGCCAGGCCTCAACCACCACCCCGGGAGTCGCCCACGCAGAGCACGCCCCGGAAGAGGAGCAGACCCAACAGCCCCCCTCTGGCAGATGGCCCTCCACGCACGTTTCCGTGCGCGGCCGCCGCGCCGCAAGCCTCGGACAACTTGCCTCTTTCTCGACGAGCAGACAGCGTGATGTGCGATCCGCAGGACCCCACTCGGAGGCCACTCAGCGGGCCCTCGCCTGCTGAGGCCCACGGCGAGGGCGCCCAGGCCGGCCGGAGCGACTGCCAGAATTTCCAGCTGGACAAGCTCGACGTCGTCGCGGGGCTCTTGACCGACACCGCCAGCCTGGAGTCTGCAGGGCAGGGACCGTGCGATGAGCCCCTGCGCCTGCCGCCCGATGGCCTGCTGTCGCCGGCAAGGTCGATCCTTCTGACGAGCCGGAGTCCAGACCCCTCTCCCACGCATGGGGTCCTCCCCGGCCTAGGGCCTGAGGGCTCGCCGTTCGAGGGGGCGGGTTCCCCGGGATCGCTGACGCGGGCGCTGGCCAAGGTGTCCCAGCTCCTGGACCAGCTGCCCGCCGACAGCTGGTCGGTGCAACGCGCCGCCTGCAGCGCAAGGGGCGAGGCCGAGGTCTGCTCCCTCGGCAGGCTGCCGATCTCAGGTGGGATTATTTGTCATGGTGGCGGGGGATGCGCGAAGGCAGAGCTCGATCCTGTAGTCTGCTAGGGCGCCAGTGAGTTGTTCCGACCCCCATGCTTTATCCGAGCCCACACGCATGTCCCCGCCGCCCGCAGGCATGCGCCAAGAATGTGGTGATGGGGGGGCAGGGAATCGGGGCCAGCCTCGTTCTCCTCCCGGGGCCGTGGAGGGAGAGACACAGGCGCCGCCGCCTGGCTCCCCTGGCATCATGCGCGCGGCGAGCGACCCCGCCTCGCCCTCCCACCGCGTTTCAGCGCCCGGCAGCACGACAGACCCGACCAGCCCTGCCTCTCCGGCGTCATTCACAGCCTCTGCGTGCATTCTCTCCCAGGAGTCGAGCACGCCACGGCCCCTGAGCCGCAGGGTGAGGGGGATCGAGTGCTTGTTGGGCGCTGCTTCTGCCTCGAGATTGCTCTACATGTGGGCGAGCCCAATGTCCTGCTGTGGGGCGCTCGAGCGCGGCCTAGCAGCCAGTGGGGCCAGTAGAGTTACTCTAGGAGCAGCGAACCCACGGGGAGCTGCTCACATATACACCCGCCTCTGGATACGGCACCGAGGACCCACCCTCCCCACCCTTCAAAGCGCAGGTTTCCTTTGAGGATGGGATCAACCCGGACCGGCGAGCCTCGCCCCCCGCCCCGGAGCCTGCGGCATGGACCGACCCCTCCACCAGCCCGCCGTGCGTCGTGGGCTTGTGTCTGTGCACTACCGGCATCGTCCCCCTAGCTGTGCCACCCTCCTGCTCCACGTTTCACATGTCTCCCCAGCGTCACACAATCCGCCTGCCTGCTCCAGGGAGGGCTGCACCTGTGCCAGGATGTGCGTACTGCACTCTCCAGCACGTGCATGTGCCATGCTCCTCTCCACTCCCAGGACTTCCTGACCGGGCCTCACCCCCCGCACCCCCTCCTCCCCGCATGCAGGCGCGCGCCACGCCCGCCCTCCCTGGCGGGGTCCAGGAGCCCCCGCCCCGTGCGCGGGCGTCCGCCCATCTTCCCCTCGGTCACCCAGCCCGGCGAGGGTCCGGCCCCCCGTCGCAGACTGTGGGGCGGCGTGCCGGGGCCCGGCGGCGGGGCCTCCTGCGCCACGCTTTCCCAGGAGCACCAAGTGGAGGAGGCGGTGTCCCTGGCCCTGGACCTGAAGCTGCTGCGGCACTGGGTGTCGGGCGAGGGCTGGGCGCGCCTGGACCGGCGCGGCATGCCCTACCCGCCCACCCTGGACCAGGCGCTGGAGGCGGAGGCGGGCGCCGCGCGCGCCGTGGACGCCGCGCTGGGCGGCCTGCACGGGCAGGCCTGCGGCGCCGTCGCCGCGCGGCTGGAGGGCGCCTGGGCTGAGCTCGTGGCCGTGCGCACCCGGTGCTGGGCCCGACGCTCGCCGTGCCCCCTGGTAGGCTGTGGGGTGCTCACGAGTTTTGTTGGATGGGAGGGGGAGAGCTGCAGTTGCATGGCCCTGCCCGCATGGAGGAGAGCCAGCTCGGCTCTGGCGCGGCCTGTCACATGCGAGTCGCTCCCCAGTGCATGATCACGAAATCCCCTCGGCACAAACACTGAATCCGCTGCCTTCCCACCCTGGCAGGTGCGCGGCATCCTCAAATCGCCTCAGACGCTGAGGGCAGATCCAGCAGGCGTGAGTGAAGCTCGCAAAGCCGCTGGTCAGAGCGCCAGCCAGCGTGGGGCGCCAGGCGCGCAGGCGAGAGGACGAGACGGTCCGATGGACGACTGCGCCGAGCCGGCGCTGCCGTCCGACGCGCTGGCGACCACCGCGACCCAGCGCGACCCCGGATCCACCCCCGCCCGACCGAGCGGCGTGGTGAGCCCCGCGGCGGCACCCCCGCGCCTGCCAGGCGGCGGCGGCTCGTACGGCGCGCGCCTGCTCCTGCGCGCCAACGCCTCGCTCTCCCCCCTGTTCGTGAAGAGGGAGCGCGCGGGCCCCGGCGCCGACCACGCGCCACCGCCCTCCTGGAAGAGGGCGGTGGAGACGCGCGGGGGCCGCCTGCTCCTGCAGGCCATCGGCTCGCGGGGAGCGGGGGGGGCGCAGAATGATGCCGGGCAGGATGCCAGCTCGGCGCCCGGAGCCCGGCGCACGCTGCTGACCGAGGCCGGCGCGCCGTCGAGGCCTTGAGGTGTGCGCTAGCCCTCGCAAGAAAACAGCAGCCGCTGTGCACTAGGCCCCTGTGCGCGTGCGAGACCCAAAACTGACGACATAGCCTTCTCTACCACCACAATCTCTCATCCTGTGTGTTGCCTCCTCTTTCGTACTGGACCGTGCTCGGCGTCGCAATGATCAGCGTTACAATGATCAGCGTTACAACAGGGGGGAGCAGAGCAAGTGGGAAAGAAGGCACGGGTTCGTTCGCTTCTCACCCGGTGATCATGGTGCCCACACCCTCATCGGTCAGGAGCTCCATGAGGAGGGAGTGCTTCTGCCGCCCGTCGATGATGTGGGTGGCCCTGACGCCCTGGGACAGCGACCTGATGCAGCAGTCCACCTGTTATAGGGGAGGGGGGGAAGAAGGAGGGGGGCTGAGCGCTCAGAGGGCAGCTCTCGTCTCGAGGGATGTGCACGCACATCGACCAGAGCCTGGCACCCCAGGGCATGGCCGCCCTGCTCGACGTACTCCCTCACGCCCTCATCGCCCCCAAAACCCCTCCCTCCACCTTGGGGATCATGCCGCCGGCGATGATGCCCTGGCCGACCAGCTCGGCGCAGCCGCGCAGTGTCAGCACGCGGTAGATGGAGGACGGGTCGTTGCGGTCGTGCAGGATGCCGGCCACGTCGGTCATGAGGATGAGCTTCTCCGCCTGCAGCGCGGCCGCAATCTGCGTGGCAGGGTGTGCGATGAGGGAGGCTGGGGGGTATTGTACTCTGGCCCATGGCATGTGTGGCATGCCAAGGCATGTATGTCAAGGGAGACAAGTAGGGGAGGAGGCATGGATGGTGAAGGCCTGGGGCGTCCGTCGTGGGAACCAAGTAACATCAAGCATGCCAGCCGTTTCCGGACGGCAGGTGATGCCTCGTGAGCCGATGAGCCGAGGGTGTCTTCCGGCACAAACAGCCAGGAGATACCTACCCTCACCACCCGCGCACCTCTCCAGCGGCTGTGTCGGCATTCACGTTCAGAGCCTGGCCTGCGCCGTTTGAGGCGACCGACGCCACGACCGGGATGTAGTCGTCCGCCACTAGCGTCTGCAGTGGGCACAGGGATGCTTGGCAAGGAGGTCAGGGGGTATGGACGCAACAGATGTTCAACTTGCTCAACCTCCATGCGGTGCCAGATCTCACGCCTGGACCTCGAGACTCGAGTGCATGGTATCCTGACCACTGTTACCAAACTGTCGCAGTCTACTGCAAGGCAGACTCTGTCACCCAGCCCCATGCTCGCCTCACAAGCGCACCTTGATCAGGTCTGAGCGGACGCCGGTGACCTCGCCCACGAAGCCAATCTCCTTCTCCACCATCTGCCGGGCCAGGATGATGTCGGAATCCTTGCCGCACAGGCCCACCGCCCGCCCCCCAGACTGCTGGATGAGGGTCACCAGGGACTTGTTTACGCGGCCCCCCAGCACCATTTCCACCACATCCATGGTCGCCTCTGCAAGGACAGGGTGGGTGCGCGGAATTGGGTGGGAACTGGAAGATTAGGATTGAGGAGGGAAATGGGCTGGGCTCATGAACGCACAGGACAGCAGCCCAGGCCTGTCCCGCGGGGTAGTGGAACATGAGCATACAAGCGGGTGGCTGCAGGGCGCCCAGGGGGAGCGACCATGCACCGACCGGCTGCTCCTCTCCTCCCCCTTTCCTCCCATGCTTGTCCCACCATCGGTGACACGCAGTCCGTTCTTGAAGTTGGGCTCGATCCCCAGCTTGGTGAGCCAGATGTTGATTTCCGGGCCGCCTCCATGCACCAGCACGGGTCGGATGCCCACAGTAGCCAGCAGCACCAGGTCCGCCACGACGCCGGCCTGACAATCAAGCAGGGCATGAGTGTGATGGTACGGGAATTAGTGATGTGGACTCAGTCAAGGGGGGGGGGGTGTGAGGGTGCGAGGAAGGTGAGGGTGTGATCGTGGCTGGATCTGGGAGGGGACACTGATGCAAACCCCTTGGATACTCTGTCCAGAGTGTCTAGCATGTTCCAGGCCATTTCACCACGCCGGCCAATCCCTGGCTGCAGCCGAATTCTATGAATCGCTACCATCGCCTGGGCACCACGGATCACTGAAGCTACAAGAACAGACTCCCCATCAGATCCATGCCAGCCCCCTCACCTTGAGGGTGGGGTCCTTCATTGCGGCCCCGCCGTACTTGATGACCACGGTCTTGCCCCGGAATCGCTGCAGGTAGGGCAGCGCCTCCGAGAGGATGGACACGCGGTCCAGGGCCGAGAAGCGCTCCGTCTGCGGGAAGAAAGAATGAGCGGCGGTCGCAGGCCGGCACACTGTGGATGCTCCTGCATCCGAATCTCAAGCCCAGGAAGGCAATGAGGTTGGGGCTGGCCCCCCTTGGGGCTCAGACCTCCAAATGGTGCATGGAAGCATCCCTAGTTCCACCATCCCTCACAACACGTGCCTTGGCGATGGTTTCTGCCGCAGTGCTTGCTCCCTGACACCGAAGCGCCTGTGAGAGACACCTCCCAGCGCGCAGGAAGGGAGGGTTGTGCCTATGGATCGGGCGGACGGGGGTCCATCCCCTGGAGATGCCACCCACCAGGTGGGTTCCCTGGATGGAAGCCGACATGCCGCACCCGACGATCAAACCCTGAGATCTAAAGCATGCGAGATGCAAGTCGGGAGATTTTGGATGGGTACGGTGAGCCTTTTGCCAAGGAAGGATGAGTTCATGAGTTCAGAGGAGCCCTTGCCAACCCCCGGGCGCGCCCTATTCGGACTGGCACACGTGCCTGGGCATCGATCGACCCAGGACGTCGTGATTTCGCCGGCTGGATTAAACAAGGCGTGGGGCATCTCAGCCAACCACATTCCCACCTCTGACCACCAACGTTCCCGCAGCTTGCTCATTCACCTTCCAGCTGAGAGAAAGTTTTCTTTCGCGTGGTTCTCGTCCCCTCACTTTCCGAGCAACAACAAGGTCCGTCGGTTGCCCTAGGGCCACTCGAAAACGTGTGTTGCGGCCCGAGTGTTTGCCATGCTCCGGCCCCCAGGATGCCCATACCGCCTTAAATACCATCAACAATGATGAGTGTGTATGTCGGAGACCCTTCCGAAACCTGTGGCAGCTGCCCCGTAAGCTCGCTTCTCACCCGCATCCCCGTCGCCCCGCAGATGAACTCCCTCTTCTCAGCCATCCAGCCCGTCCTCGCGGCCCGTCTCCCTTCCCAGCGGCCGCAGCAGGTGGCATTCCGCCACCACCAGCATGTGTCCGCCCCCATGCGGGCCTTCAGCACCTACTCGGGCTCCCCCTCGCCGCAGCCCAAGCCCAGCAGCTCCCCCAGCGAGGCCCTGCAGGCCCTGCTGCAGTCCGACCTCGCGGCCAGTATGAAGGTGATGGCCGAGGGCGCCGCGGCGCAGAGCGTGGAGCAGGTGCGCAAGCTGAGTGCCGCCGCGGCTGCCGCCGCCCTTGCAGCGGGCGCCCGCGTGACGGAGGAGGCCAAGGAGAGGGACGCGCCGGCTACCCCGCCACTGGGCATGCCCATGCGCATGCGCTCCGCCCTGGAGCAGGCCTCCCACCAGACCAACGAGGCTCAGTATGTCCCCCGCTCATGAGCGAATGGATGCCGAGAGACGCGGGAGGCCTGAGTCGGAGCTCCCCCCTCCCAATAAAGCGCTTACCCGACGCTGCCTGTCCGATCGCAAGCGGCATGCGCCTGAGGCGTGCGTCGCGCACAGAGAACTCAGCGAGCCAGCGGCCGAGCGTGCCGCCGCTGGGCGCGCCCCCCCGGGGGCGCGCCCGCGGCGCCGTATTTTTGACACTGTCACAGCAGTCCCTTTTTGCAATAGTCGAATTTGACGTCGCCTGAGTCATAGCCTGTACGGACGCTGTGGCGGGAGAGGGTGGGTGGCCGCCGAGCAATTGCTCGGTCGCCTCGCCGCCCGCAGTCCCCCCGAGCCCCGATTTTCGATACAGCGCGTCTCTTCCTTTAGAGCACCAGACTGCCGAGATGCCCTCACTAGACCGTCCTTCCCGCAGAACTCCGAGACTGCCCTCCTGATCTGCTATTCTAGCGCCCCTTAGCGATCCCCCCCCCTCTTCCTTATGCTGTAGCGTAGCCCAAATGGGTGGGTAGTACTTAGCGAACTTTGATGCACACACACGTATGTCCCACCCCCAATCTGTGATGTGCCCCAGTGTACAATGACGATAAGCTGTAACCCAGTCCACGAAGCATGGGCAGTAGGGTGAAGTGTGCCACAGTGGAGGACTGCATTTTGGGGGATGGAACATGGAACAGCATGAAGGGATGCATGAAGATGAGCTGAGCCTGAGGCCATTGATCACCCTTACACCTCGCTGCAAGCCCTTTCACATCCCTGAGGAGAGCGGTCACCAGAGCAGGGGCAAAGCTCTTGCACGTACATGCCAGGGTCGAGAACCTGGCTGCATACGGACTGCGTCGGCGGCGCGGCCACCATGCGCCGAGGTCATCACGCGGCCGCGTCACCTGCCGAAGGGTTTGAACCCACGCCGGGCCTTCTTGCCGGAGCGCAGCGCGCGCTCCGCCGCCGCCAGCTTGCCCTTGAACGCCGTCTTCCACACGCGGTAGCGCTGCTGCAGCGCCGCCAGCTCGGCGTCGGGGTCCATGCCTGGGGCATCCGAGGCGCCGCTGTGCACCTCCATGATGAAGGCCACGTCGTCGTCGAAGAGCGTGGCCTTGCGCCGGAAGTCGCGGGCCAGCGAGGCCAGCATGCGCTGCGCCGTGGGCGGCGAGGCGGCCTGCGTGGTTTGCCGCGGGTGGGTGTTGTCAAGGGGTGGGTTCGGCAAAAGGGGTCAAAAGGGTCCAGAGCTTGGGGCGTGTATGGACGTGGAGAGGCACATTTGGAGTGGCCCGGGGGCACCAAGCATTTTGAGGCTGCATGCGCTGGGCAGGCTTGCTGAATGGCTGTGCTCCTTCGGCGAGTTCACCCAGACCCTAGCCCGCCTCTGCACAGTCACGGTGCGGTCGCAGGGCAGCTCGTACTTTCTCCTGTAGACACACGCAACCACTTCCCCAACGAGGCCCAGAACCACCACGCACCTCTGGGCGCCCCGGGTGCGGGGGCGAGGGCGTGAACTGGGAGTCGGGCGATGCGCCCTCGCCACCCTCGCTCACGGACATGAAGCTGACGTCGTCCAGGGAGGTGGACAGCCCCGGCTGAGTGCCGCCGCTGCGGCCGCTGGCCCGGGCGGCGGCCAGGGCAGCGTCGGGGTGCGGCGCTGCCTTGAACCCACCGCGGCCCCGGTCGCCTGCCCAGGCGGGGGATAGCCCCCCCGTCCCTGTCAGAGACTGCTGCAGCTGCTCCAGCTCGGCACGCAGCAGCTGGGCGTCGGTCTCCGCCTCGCGCCGCCCCGCGAGCGCCTCTTGCAGCTGCAGGGAGTAGGTGGGAAGGGATGAACGTGTGGTGGAGAGGGGGAAAGATGGAGTGCAGCAACTTGTCGCAATGGAGAGGGGGCGGATGGCACACACAAGTGCCTGCTGCTGCAGTACCGAACTGCATCATCCTCAGCAATTCAATCACTCTTCAGGATCACCCACAGACCCATTCCTACCCGACAAACCTGTGCATGCAGATCTGCTGAGGGGAGGCTGGGCTCAGCGCAGGGGAGGCTCTCGGTGCGGCGGGCGCCGAAAGACACCTCGCCGGTGAGGATGAGGCAGCTGGCGGCCGCCACGTCCGCGGCGCGCTCCTTCTCGGCCTGGGTGGCACGGCATCCGGCGCTCAGCAACGATGGCGCGAGGCGGTACTGACCCGCCTTTGCATGTCAAGCTTCAAAACCATCTTCACACGCGCTTCTCACTGCAATCCCAATCCTGGAATGCCCCCCAACGGCCACCACCCCAGCATGCGTCACAGATTTCCCCACCCAACCCCATCCCTCCGCCCACCTGATGGGCGGCCCAGGCGGCCTGAATCCTGAGGGCCGCAGCGCGCTGCGCCCGCAGCGCAGCGCGCGCAGCGTGGCCCCTGAAGGCGGCTTGCACGAGAATGGCGGAACGCGCGCGCCGGGCGCGGAGCTGGCGCACCAGTCGGCGCGCGGTCGCGCCGCGCCAGGCCGCCTGCAGGAGCGTGGCGGCGCGGACGTGGCGCAGGAAAGCGCGGCGCTGCCGCGCCATGCGCGCCCAGCTCTGGATCAGGACAGTGGCCCTGCGATTGTTGGGTGTGCGGAAGAAAGCGGTGAATCCGGTGACCTGGCGCGCCGTGCTCACGCACCGTGGCGCAGAGGGTGGTGGCTGCGAGGACCGCCCAGGCTGGGCCGGGCTTCGGGATCACTCAGCACCCGGCGAGGCCGCCTGTGCTTCCAGAGCGATGGATGAGTGCCCAGCAGCCTTCCCTCCTGGGTCCTCATCCCCGAGCCACCGAGGCAGCCCACCCACCTGAGCACGCGATCGGCGCGGTCCTGCAGCCGGGCCAGCACCCCCGCCCGGAAGAAGAGGCGGGTGCGCCCCGCGCGGAAGTCGGCGGCGGGGATGTCGAAGGCTCGCACCAGGTCCAGGCAGGTGTCCAGGGCGCCGGGCGGGGGCGTGCCTGGATGCGCGCGCTGCGTGCTCGCCCGCTCGCTGCCCAGCGCTGGCCCCAGCAGGTGCGCGTAGGCGGCGGCAAAGTCGGCGTGCGCGTGGCGGGCGGGGAACCCGGCGCGCGCCAGGCGCACCACCTCCAGCACGCCGCAGCAGCGCAGCTGGTGCAGCACGGCGCGTGGGTCGAAGGCGTCGGCGCGCTGCGCGGCGTTGGGCTTCAGGCAGCGGATGAAGTGGAGCTGGGTCGCGTCCAGGCCGGCCACCAGGCCGCGCAGCTGGTCCCGGAAGCGGGCGCCCACGGTGCCGGCCGCGGCGCGGCGCTCGCCCTCGCGGGCCCGCAGGCCCGAAGCCAGCTCGGCGACCAGGGGTTCGCTGCTGTCGGTGAGCACCAGCAACGGGTCTGAGGGTGGGGAAAGGGGTTGGGGGGCCTCAGAGGGTGGGGAAGGGGTGCGTGACTGTGGCGAGGGCATGATTGAGGACTTGGACCCCCCAAGCAATGGTGTCACAACGCTCCTGAGGTCTGGCAACCCAGCCCCGGAAGTGCTGAGGCAACACCCCCCTCCACCCCCATGCCCCAGGCTCTCACTCACCCTGGCTCAGCGTGTCGCGGTTCTTGTCCAGCATGGCGGCGCAGGAGTAGACCACGCTGCCAGAGGAGTGGTGGATGCAAAAGTCCGTGCCGGGGGCGCGAGCATCGAAGGAGAAGCGCGGGTGCCAGCCGGCCTCCTTGCGCAGCTTCTCCCCGAAGGTGGTGTCGTTGCCCTGCAGGACAGTAGCGAGAGGCGGGGGGGGGGAAGAGGTGGAGAGGGGAAGAATGTATATGGATACGGAAGGTGGCAGGTGTGGGTGTCGAACAAGGGCACTCTCTGCACTGCATTGGGCCTGGGAGGGTGCTTGAGCACATGATTCAATACGAGCAGGGATGCGCATGCCCAAGCTCAGGTGGCCCCCATGCCCGAACACGCAGCGGCACCTGGGGGAAGAGGCACTCCTCGTCCAGAAGGGACAGCACCCCCACACCCGCTGGCGGCCGTGCCTCCAGCAAGTCCACGCAGTCCTGCACGTGGGCGGGGTTGGGATGGAGGGAACGCTGGTTCAGCAGTACATGGCTCTGAGTAGGCGAGAGGTTGTGCATACCTGGACAGCATGGCATACCTGCCCAAGCCCATGCGGTTGGGTTTTCGCCCAGGATTTGGGCATCCGGCGAGCCAGCCATTGATGAACCCACGGTAACCCACCTTTTCACCTCTTTGTTTCTTCCATTATCATGTCGATGGCCCTCTGCTCTGCCACAGTCCCAGCTCTCCCATGCCATAGCAACATTGCCCCCCCCCCACAAACAAGAAGTCCCACAATCCCTCACCTGGTTGTCCACGAACTCGACGTCGGTCCAGTCGATGCCTTCGTCGCGATACACCGCCTGCTCCAGCTTGAACAGGTGGGCGTTGAACTGCTGGTGCAGGCGCTCGTTGGCGTAGTTGATGCACAGCTGCTCGAAGGAGTTGGTGGCAAAGGCCTCGAAGCCGTAGATGTCCAGCACGGCAATGGAGGCGCGGGGAGCGCCCGCCGCCACCAGCGCGACGTTCACCTGGCGCACCAGCCAGTCGAAGAGGCGGGCGTACAGGGCCTTGGCCAGCGCGTCCCGCCCCTCAGCGGCCGCCGCGGGACTCAGGCGCCGGCTGACGCGTTCGCCCCCCGCCGCCAGCTCGCGCGTCGTCAGCGCGGCGGCCAGGGCCTCGGGCGCCACGCCCAGCAGGCGGCAGGCGTGGCGCAGCGCTGGGGAGCGTGGGCCCCCCACCACCCCCGCCGCGCCCTGGCCATCGTCGCAGAAGTCGTATAACTTC
>NW_011934204.1:42734-70652 GCF_000733215.1 Auxenochlorella protothecoides
CCCCCCCCCCCCCGCCGCGCCCTGGCCATCGTCGCAGAAGGCGACGTCGCCCAGCCACAGCACGGCGGCCAGCAGGCGCAGCACGGGCGGCGCGGGCACGCCCAGCGCCTCCATGGCGGCCTTCACCTGGGCGAAGCCGGCCGCGTCGCTGGGGCCCAGCGCGGGGGGGGTGCTCTCGCCGCCTGAAAGGTAGGCGAAGCGGCAGGCCGCGGCATCCGGGAGCCCCAGCGCGGCGCGCTCCTCGGGGCCAGCGCCCGCGCAGAGCTGGTAGAAAGCGTGGAAGCTGCGCTCGCCGACGGCGTGGGACACCACGCGCGACTTCTCCAGCAAGTAGGTCTGGATGGTGGCGCCCGCGATGGCGTGCCGGTCGTCAAAGTGGATGGTGGTCAGCTTGCCGAAGCGGGAGGAGTTGGCGTTGTGCAGCGTGGAGGCGTTGCCAAAGGCCTCCAGCAGCGGGTTGGAGTCCAGGACGCGGCGCTGCAAGGTGGTGGAGTGGAAGAAGGGGTGAATGAAGGGAAAGGGGAACTAACTGCCGACCTTTGCGCTCACATTGGTGGACAGGCATGACAGGTTGGCTGTGGGGCCCATGTCGAACGCATCGGTCACGCTCAAAACCCAACATGGGAGAACTGATGCGTCATGTCCCGTCTGAGTCGCGGGGAGCCAGACGATGCGCCCATCGCCGAAACATAACAATATACCTCCATGCCGGAACCCCCAGCCAGAACGGCTAGGTACTGCATTGCAAACTTGGTGGTCTCCGTCTTCCCTGCCCCAGATTCGCCAGTGATGAGGATGCTCTGAGAATTGCCCGTCTCCTTCATCTGTAATGAAAAGTGTTGTTGAGCAGGCGGAGGGAGGGATGTGCGAAAGGGATCTGCACATTCCACAAGGCAGAGAGAGAGTGTGGCAGGAGATACAGCCACCACACCTGACCAGGAAAATGCAACCGCAGGTTGACATGAGCTGCATCCAGAGCCACACGTTGCCAACCCCACTCAGCTCCAGTGCGCTCGACAGTCACCTGGGAGAATGCGTGCTGGGCCACGGTGTAAACGTGGGGGGTGCCGGGCGTGGCTGCCTTCCGGTGGGCCTCCACATCATACAGAGGCACGGGCTTGAAGGGGTTCACAGCCACCAGCACAGGCCCGGCAGTGGTGTAGACCGCGTCGTGGTCAAACCGGCTCTGCAGGCAGCGCAGGAGGCCCGGCTCGGTGACAAAGGGCAGGGTGGTGAGGTCGTCGCTGGACTCCTGGTCCACCGGGTTGGCAGGGGCCACGTCCCGCGCCGGGAAGGACCGCGACTTCCCGGCGCCCTCCAGAAAGACCTCCAGCGTCGCGGAGTCGCGGCCCGTAGAGGCGAGAGTGCCGGGGCACCAGGTGCCATCGGCCAGGACCCAGACCCGGCTGCCCCAGCCCAGGCCCTCGAGGCTGTCTCCGCTCCATGACAGGCCGGTCACGGCGGACATTTTTGTTTGTTAACCGTCCACTCGATTCGAATGAGAGGGTGAGGATGGAGCTGGAGGCCTGGTCTCCAGTGCAACTCAGAGCATGTCGGGTTTCCCGGGGTGGCTCGGCGTGTTGAGAGGGCACGCGAGCGAAGCCTGTGTCCCGAGCATGCTTTTGGTGGGTCGGACTGGAATCGCCGAGGAGATTTGTCACAATCAGCGCAGCCTCGATTGCACATCGTCCAATCGAACCCCCATGGCGCAGCCTGTCGACAGCCAGAACCCGAGGCGACCCGATTGATTTGCGCTCCCGGTTTCTTCTTGTTACTGACTTGGCCCCGAGCGCGCGCGAGCCTGGGGGGCGCCCACACGGGGAATACTTTGCCTGCAATTCACACCCGACATATGCATGTACATTTATCATCGATACAAAATTTAGCATCACTCCTTTCACGCGGGAACCATTGCCTTCCCAGGCATGGCCACCGCTCTCACACAGCAGCTCAGGCAGCTGGCCGTAGCGTCTGGCCAGCCTGCCGGGGGCAAGCGCCTGCGCGGGAAGCCAAGCTTGATATGGTCGACACAGGAGGCTGCCGATGTGGATGTGGAGACCGTGTACAGCATAGGACGGGAAGGTGAGGGGCTTGGCTGTCCGGAATGCAGCCGTCGGGCTGGTGACTGGTGAAGTGGGTGCCGGGCATGCGCCATGGGTTGCGCCCACGACCCTGTTTTGGGCCATGGATTGCCTAACACCCTGCTGGACCCTATGCGTGCTGATGCCGCGCTCCACGCGCACCCCTCTTGGCCTCTTGAGAACGCGCCGCTTCTTCCCATCCCTCCACATACCCACACACGCGCAGCCTTCCGCCAGCTCTGCGAGCTGGACAAGCGATACGAGGCCTTCCAGTCCACCCTGTTCAGCCCCAGCTCCATCACCCTGGACCGGAGCCAGCAGAGCGTGGGGGTAGGGGCCGGCATCGATGCCGCCGTCACCCGGCTGTGCACACTCCTGTCCTCCTCCTTCCTCCTGCCCCCCGCCTTCCCCGTGCTGGAGTACCTGCTGCGCCGCTACGCCGTGCACGAGCACAACGTGGACAGCCTGATGCTGGCCGCGCTGCCTTTCCACGCCACCAACCAGTTTGTGCGCCTGGTGCAGCTGCTGCGCCTGCGGGGCACCCTCTTCGACTTCCTGGAGCCCATGCAGGAGAGCGGAGCGGCCCTGCCGCGCTCCACCCTCGTCCTGCGCTGCATCACAGACAAGGTGGCCCAGCGGGTTTGGGGCGATGGGTTCTTGGGGTGATGGTGTCCCGCATGTTGGGTGAGGGTGCGCCAGGGTGGTTCACTTGCACCATGCATCTTGCGTGATGTCTGCTGTACAGCCTGTAGTGGGTTCAAGACCCCTTGGACTACAGTCAGGCCCTTGGAATCCTGAGTGCAACCAGTGCTACTCCCTAATTGCATGGTCAACTCCACATCTCCATGGAGGAGCAGCACCAACACCCACTCTCCCCACCATCCCACACAAAACCAAAGGCGCTGATCCGATTCGTGCTGGAGCTGGGCCAGAAGACGGGGTCGGGCAGCTACGCTAGCCGCGGCGCCCTCCCCTTCTACGCAGCAGTGGTGTGTGAGTATCTCGCCGGCCTCAAGCAGGTGGGTGTGCAGGCTGTGAAGGGGGTTACTTCGTCTCAGTCTGAGTGCGATTGTCGTGTCCATGGTGTGCAGAGCTGTGTATCACCGTGGCCTGGACCCCAGGTTCCGTGACGTCCTCGGCATACACCATGCGGTAATCATACCATTCTGTTCTCCACTCCACCCCCCTTGGTAGGTCACCGAGGACACCGCCAACCTCCTGCTGCCGTACCTGGTGGCGGGGCTGGGGCCTGAGGCCCTGCCCGACTACCGTGCCGCCACCCTCATGATCATCGGCCAGCTGTCGGCGCGCGCCGCCCTGGGAACCGAACTCGTGACAGGTGTGAGCGTGTGTGGAGGTTGTGTTGATGGGGCGGGTCTGAGGCTGCGAGGCCCAGCACGTGCATGTGACCTGGCGGTAGGCTTCCGCCCTTGGGTGATGAGGCAAGAGGCTACGACATTATTGCCTCGGCTGGCGGGTGATGAGAGACTATGAAGAGAGCGAAGCGGCCGCCGCACGGCTCTCTCCCTCGGGAGGGCTGCTGCGCGACGGGCCCCCTGAGCGACTTACAGTTTGTATTCCCTGACGCCTGCCGAGCGACGATGATGGACCCCCCCTTGGGTGTCATTTATTTGTGTGGGTTTGCACTGGCCGTGTCCACTGCCACGCAGGGGACACCCCTGTCCAAGTAAAGCCACAAAGAGCGCCACCCAGTGCCTCTCCGACAGTCGCACACCCACCGCCCTCCTCCCTTCCCCCTCCACAGCCCTGGCGACCGACCTGTGCAAGGCGGCCACGGCCAGCACGCTGCCCTCCACCCTGCTCCTGCTCATGTCCCTGGCCAGCCGCCAGCCGCACCTGGCGGTGCTACCCGCTGGGGCGCTGGAGGCGCTGGCAGCCGTCCCCGGCCTGGCCAACGAGCTGGCGCTGCTGGCCTGCCACGCAGCACCGCTCGCGGCGCTGCTCCGCGCGCTGCTGCCGCCGCTGGTGCGCGCCGCGCCGACCAGCCCGCACCACGAGCGCCTACTGGACGCAGTGCTGGCGGGCGTGCCGCTGGGCGCCGCGGCGCCGGCCGCCGCGCGCTGCGTGCTGGACGGCGCGGCGGGAGAGGGGCCCGCAGCACGGCGCGTGCTCCAGCGCGCCCTCCGCGTGCTGGATCTGCGCTACCCGACGGCGCTGGACGCGGCGCTGGCGGCCCGCGTGAGCGAGGCCGGCGGCGGTGCCGGGCCGGCCGTGGCGGCGCTGCTCCTGGACGCCTTCCCGGGAACCAAGCGCGCGCCACTGGAGGAGGTGGAGGGTGGGGAGGGGCTGTCGCTGCAGCTCGCTGTGGACGCCCCCGCTCCGGCGCTGCGCGTTGCGGTGCGCTGGCGTGGGTTTGGAAGTGGGCTGAGTGGGAGGGTGCCTGCAGAGTGGAGCGAGGCAGATTGGCGGCCGCTGAGGCAGAGGGAGGGGCTGTCGCGGGCGGGCAGGGGCTGCTGGGGCAGCAGGCTCCTGCCGGACCTGGATCCCACGCGCCGCTCCGCGATGCACCCTCTCCATACAAAATAAAACCATCACCATCTGCACCTTAAAATCCCGCGCAGGCGCTGCGCAAGCTGGACGCCATGACCCGCGCCGCCGTCCACCCGGTAGGCGACCTGCGCGACTTCCTGCTGCACGCGGCGGCGCGGCGGCTGGCCGACGACGACCCTGTGGTCGTCGAGGCGGCGCTGGGCGTCGGCGTGCTGGCCGAGCGGGCGGGCGAGGCCGAGACCGAGCTGCTGGCGTGCCTGAATCGCTCCGTCAGCAAGGTAGGGCAGGGGCTGGGTGGCCGACTGGCAGGTGCGGGGACGGGTCGCCTGGCAGGGACGGGGGCGGGGGGACGCTGGCGCCGCTCAAGCGCCAATTGATGCGCAGCGCACTCCGCAGCATTGCAGCGCAGAAACTCAGACCTGAACCGACCCCCTCCCGATTCCTTCCGCCTCCACAGCTCCTAGAGAAGGGCGTGCCAAAGAGTCAGCGCGGAGCGCTGGTCCGGGTGGCCTGCCAGGCCCTGCCTCTTGTTGGCCGACTGGATGCCAGCCCGGCCGTCGTCGCGGCCATGCTGGGCACGCTGTGGCCGAACAAGCACATGCTCCCCATCGTCACCGCCGCCCGCGAGGTCTTCCTCTGCCTCCCACGGGCGACGCACCCGCTGCTGGCCGGGCTCGGCGAGCCCACAGAGCCGTGCGAGGAGACGACCGAGGCTGGTCGAGCCCTATACTGGATTGGTGAGGCCAAGACCTGGCTCAAAACGCGTGGCAGGGACGACCCTGCGGCCTGCATGCAGGCCCTGCAGGCCTTCTGGGCGTGCGTACCGGGGCGGGCCGGCGCGGAGCCGTGCGCCGCGGAGGACGCGGCCGCCAGTCTTGCGACCTGCCTGCTGTACGAAAGGTTGCTGGAGCCCGCCGACGACGACTGGCCCGCCCAGCTCGCCCGCATCGTCCTGCAGCACTGCCTCGAACGCGGGGTGGTGCTGCCGGCCGAGCGCCTGGTCATCGAGGGCGCGCTGCAGGCTGCGCCGGCGGAGTGCATCCAGCAGCTGGTGGGTGCTGGGGGGCGGGGGTGGGTAGACGGGTGCCCGCGCAGGGCCTTGCCGTCGGTCGGCGAGGGCCCGCGGTGTTGGCTGAGGAGTACCAGCTCACTGCCTGGTCGAGAGGTCCCCGGCGGCTCCTCACTCATGGCCCCTCATGTCGTAACCCCTCCCACTCCTTCCTGACGCCAGGGTGCGGGAGAGCTGTTTGCTTGCATGGCAGGAGAGAACATGGTTCGTCTTGAAGATCTCTTCATCCAGAAAATGGCGGATGCGGCGCCCTGGGCGTCAGCGTTCCTCCGTTCGCAGATGACGACGGGCGCCGGTCCCGAGGCTCGTGAGGCCGCGTTGAGCCGGTGGTCAGATTTTTTTGTCGGAGCAGTCGCTTCCGTGGAGGGCCCCGCCTCCCAGGTCCTCCCAGAGGGCCCCCCCGCCCTGGCCAGCCTGCTGACTGCGCTGGGCGACAGGCAGCGCCGCGTGCGCAAGGCTGCGCTGCGCGCGCTGCGCGCCGTGCACGACGAGCTGGACGTTTGGTGGCCGCTGGCGCGCGCCGACCTGCGCCCCCTGCGCGAGCAGGGCCGCGCCTTCCTGGTGGGCCTGCTGGCCGCCGAGGACCGCATCCGACGCGACCCGGAGGCCGCGCCCGCGGAGGCCGCGCGCCTCCTGGCCGCCGCCGCCGCCGCGCCCCTCGTCCCCACGGAGGCGGCCGCGTGCGCAGCCGCCACGCCCGTCACGCCCTCGCCCGGGCGACGCGGCAAGACGCCGCGCGGGGCCCGGCGGGAGGAGCCCGGCGGCGCCGCCGAGGGCGGCCCGGCCTCGCTGGCGCATCTCTTCGCGGGCGAGCTGGTGCGCGCCGCCGCCCGCGCTGACGTGGCGGAGGCGACGACCCTGCTCACCGCGCTGTCGTTCGAGGCGGGCGACGGCCCAGGCACGGACGCCCTGCTGCCCGGCGCGGCCGCCGACGCGCTCGTCGCCCTGTTTTCTCGCGGGACCCCCGCCCCAGACGCGGCGCTGGCCTGCGGGCTGCTGGCCGCCGCGGGGGAGGCTCACGCCGCCGCCCTGCTGCCCCTCGCGCTGGCGCCGGGCGCCCCCGCCCCGCTGCGCGCCGCCGCGGCGGCGGCCCTGGATGACGAGATCGCGGCCGCCCTGGGCGACACCGGGCTGGACGCGGCGGTGTCGGCGCTACTGGCTGCCTCAGGCAAGGACGGCAGCGAGGAGGTGCGCGAGGCCGCGGCGGCCGCGCTGCGCCGCCTGTCGCTGGGACCTGGGCTCCTGGCCAGGCGGCTGCGGGCCGCGGCCGGGAGCGCCGGCGAGCTGGTCCCGCAGACTCCCGTCAAGCGGCGCAAGGCTGCTGCCTCCTTGCAGGACGACAGCAGCAAGCCACTGGCAGGCGGGGCCGTTTGGGTCGGTGCTGTGGTGGCTGCTTCCTGCGCAGGCGCCTCGCTCTCTGCTCCAGCGGGATCGCGGTGATACGCCCTGAACCCCGCTCGAGCACTCCCCCCTCCTCACAGAGGCGGCGCTGGGAGCGTGCCTGCCCGTGCTGGAGCTCATGCAGTGGCACCCCGCGGCCCGCTCGCCCACGTCAGGCGAGCTTGTGCCGGCCCTGGAGGCGCTGCTGGGCCGTCTGATTGCCACAGACACGACCGCGACCTCGGCAGGGGCCCCGACCCCGGCGTCGACCGACTACGCCGCCCAGCTGGTGCTCTCCGCGCTGGACCGCCTGGCGCTGGCCGGCGCCGACCCGGCGCCTGCGCTGGACCTGGCAATGCGCTGGGCGCGGGCGGCCCCCGGATCCGGCTCCCTGGCGGCGGCGCTGCAACTGGCCGCCAGCCTGACGGCCGCCGACGCCAACGCGACGCTGGCGCTCGCGCTGGAGCTGGCCGCCGGGAGCGCCACGGCTGACGAGGGCGGCCTGCGCGGAACCGCGGCTGACGGCATCGCCTGCGCGGCGGTCATCCGTGCGCTGGCCGCTGCGGCGCCGGCCTGGGTCGGCGCCGGCGGCGATCCCGCCGCCCTCGCGGCGCGCGTGGCCGCGGCCGGCGCGCGCCGGCCGCTGCCGCAGCGCGCCGACTTCCTCCGCGCCCTGCTGCCCGCCATGGGCGTGGTGCCCGTGACCCTGGTCCTGCTGGACCCTACCGCGCATGTGGGTTCTCGGGAGGAAAGCCAGGAGGAGGACACTGGTCTGGAGCACCAGTCCCTGGCGGCGGCCCTCCTCTCCTCGGTGAGTCATGTTCCTGTGTGGGAAGGGTGGGCTGGGGGGGCAGGGGAGGTGGGGTGGGTGGTGCATCTACGTGCCTTTTTTACCAGCACTCCCTGTCTGCCGGCCAATGAGGAATCCTGTTTGCACGTCAGTCTGACACTGTGCTGACGACAAGACCAATCAAAGCAGCCATGCGAATGGCTGCGCCTGAGGCCTGGACTGGGGGGTGGGGGTGTATTTTCCTAGGTCTGGGGGAAATTGGACTCTGAAAAGCACGATATGCGACATCTCTTACTCTCGCACCTGTGTTTCCCCATTCCCCCTTCCTTTTCTCCTCCTCGCTGCAGGTGGCGGAGGAGGATGTCCCCCCCGTCCTCGCCCAGGTCCTGGCGGAGGCCCTGCGCGGCGCGGGCCCGCAGGGCGCCGGCGCCCCGCTCCCCCGCGCCGCCGTCGCCTTCGTGACCTCCCAGGTCCGACGCTCGCACGGCCTACGTGGCGAGGCGGCCGCGCTGGTGATGGCCCAGGCCCTGGAGTACGTGCAGGTGGTGAGAAAGGGCGGCGACCCGGCCGTACAGGCCGGCCTCGACGCCCTGCTGGCGGTGAGGAGCAGGGTAGAGGGAAGGGGGAAGAGCAATGGGAGATGTGCACTGGTGGTGAGACGAGTAGGCGGGAGAGGTATCACGCCCATGGTCCTGCCTCGCGCACGGGGCAGGCTGGGGTGAGGCAGCCCCTTGGTCACATTTGCTTGCAGCTCGACCTCACCACACACCGCCGAATGCCCCCACTCTCGCCTCCACACACAGGCGCTGCAGGAGGTGGTGGACGCGCCCGCCTACCTCGCGTCCCTGGCGGCGCTGCTCTCCGCGCCTGCCACAGGCGAGCGTGTGCGCCGAAAGGCGCTGCAGCTCCTGGCCGCACACGCGCGGCGCGTGAGCGCGCGCGGTGCATCTGTCGACGCGGCCTCGCTGACGGCGCTGTCCGCTGCGCTGGCGCCGCTGCTGGCCACGCTCCCCGCCGTCCGGTCCTCGGCAGCGGAGGGCGCACTGGCGGCCGCGGGCGCGCTGGCGGCCGCCGCTCCGGCGGGGGCCTCCGCGCCGCTGCTGGCGATGTTGCCCGCCGTGGCTGCCGCCGCAGACGCCGACGCGCGCGCGACCGTGCGCGCCGGCGCGCTAGCCGCCGCCGCCGCCTTTGCGCACGCGCTGGGCCCCGCGCTGCTGCCCTGCCTGCCCGCGACTCTGAAGGCCGCGGTGCACGGCGTGCAAAGCGGGCTGGAGGCCGTCGAGGCCGGCATGGGAGCCGGCGAGAAGCCGAGCGACGCGGCGACGTCATCGTCGTCGTCGTCGCCGCAGGGCGCGCTGGAGCTGCTGGCGGCGCTGGCGGCGCTGGACGCGCTGGTGCAGGCGCTGGGCGCGTTCCTGGCGCCCCACGTCGGCGCGCTGCTGGCGGCGCTGCTGCGCCCCGCGCTGGTGGCCCAGGGCGGCGGCGGCGTGGGGGAGGAAAGCGCAGCGACTGCAATGGCACCACCGCCCACGGCCGCGCAGCGGCTGGCCGCTGGGGTCACGGACCGGCTGGCCCGCGCGGTGCCTGTGCGCCTCTTCCTCCAGCCCGCCATGGACGCGCTGGAGGCGGCGGCGGCCGCAGGCCCACGCTCCGCGCTGGGCCTGCTGCGCGCGCTGGGCGCCACGCTGGCGCGCATGATGCCGTCCGAGGTGGCCACGCACCACGCACCGCTCTTCGCTTTCTTGCTGCGCGCACTGGGCCTGCGCGCGCGTTTCGCGGCCACGCCCCGCGCCGCAGCCGAGGTCGAGGCCGCCGCGCTGGGCCTGCTGTGCGCGCTGGCACTGCGCCTGTCCGAGGCGCGGTTCAAGCCCCTGTTCCTGCGCCTGCACGACTGGGCCACCCACGTCCCCGCCGCGGAGGCGGCCGCCAACCCGGCCCTCCCCACGCACCGCCTGCTGGCCTTCTTCGGCGCGGTCAACGCGCTGGTCGAGAATCTGCGCGCCATCTTCGTGCCCTACTACAAGCCGCTGCTGGACGACGCGGTCCGGGCGCTGAACCGCGTGTCGGGCAGCGGCAGCGCGGCACGGGCCGGCGCGCCGGAGAAGAAGCGGCGCAAGAGCGGCGCCGCCGAGCGGGAAGGTGCTGCAGACCCCACGCCCGCGGACTGGCAGCTGGCCCTCAGGGTAAGTGAGGGTTTGAGAGGGGGATGGACGGTGTGGGGGGGTTAAGGGTTTCGAGAGCACACAATGCCGCGCAAACTGAGAACCCTCGCCGCCAGCCCTATCACCTCCATACAGATGGCAGTGCACGTCGTCTCAGTGGCCTCGCGTGCGCAGCAATCCTGCAACATTTTACACCCATGTATGAATGAGTGTCATCTGACACGTTCACAGCCCCCCTTTCACACACTGCCTCCAGGCAACGCGCGCGCTGCACCGTGCCTTCCAGTACGACACGGCGGAGCCGCGCTTCCTGGACGAGGCCAAGGTGGAGCGGGTGCTCACCCCACTGGTGGACCTGCTGCAGGCGCACCCCCCGCCGGAGGTCGCCGCCGCGCTGCGGGACGAGGCGTGGGCCGTGGAAGCGCTGGTTGCGCCCGCCGAGGAGCGCGCCACGAGCGGCGTAGGCGCCGGTGCCGGGCCGCCCACGCTTTCCCCGCTGGAGCGCTCGGCTGCCGGCGCCCTGGCCCAGCTGGCGCTCTCCGCAGGCGGGGACGCGGCCTGGAAGCCGCTGCAGCACAAGGTACTGATGCGGACGCGCGCGCGCGAGGGTGCCACGCGCCTGGCCGCGCTGGGTGCGCTCCGCGCACTGGTCTCCGCGCTGGGCGAGGAGTACCTGGCGCTGCTGCCGGAGGCGCTGCCCTTCCTGGCGGAGCTGCTGGAGGATGGCGAGCCGGCTGTGGAGGCCGCCGCGCAGTCGCTGTTTGCCGAGCTGGAGAAGCTGTCGGGCGAGGACCTGGGCCAGTACCTGAAGGCCTGAGCGCGAGCGAGGGAAGTGGGGAAATTGCTGAAGCTGTGCAGAAGTGTGTACCAGGTTCCCTTGTAAAAGACACACCATAACATCTCTCTTGTCACTGCATCCGCTCACACTATGTAATAATACAAAGATATTGCAGTGCAAGCTGATACTGAAATTTGCTGCCCGTCTGTACCGTTTCATGGCAGCCTTTCTCAGGGTCTGAACCAAGGTTTGCACTGCCGGTTATCGCGGCTCCTTTTGGAGTTGCAAGCGGTAGGGTGGGCCAGACCAGATGGTGCATGCACGGAAAGCTGCGTCTGCCGCCGAGCACAGGCAGGTGACGGTGTGCGCGCATGGCTCAGCAATTGGGCACCAGGACCGGGCACGCAGAGGACCCTTCACCCCGCGCCGGGGCTGATGTCGGGAACGAAGACCAGCGGCCCCTGGGATTGCTGAGCCCCCGACCCGCCGCGCAGGAGCTGCGTGAGCGAGGGCGAGGCGTGCGAGAAGTGGGGCAGGCTCCAGTCCCCCGTCGACGGCAGGAACGGCGACGCGGCTTCGGCCGCGCCCCCGCCCGAGGCGTGGGGCGAGGCACCATTGGGCAGGGAGGGTGTCCCTGACAGCTCCGGAGTGGGCGAGCAGCGCCGGATGAGATCGCCGTAGCTCAGCGCGGCGGCAGGGACCGACGGCGCCGGGTCGGCGGGCCGGACCTGGCCCCGCAGGTGCTGCGGGGGGGGGTATGCCTGCTGCGGGTAAGCGTGCTGCGGGAGAGGGCCCGCACCGTACGCCGCCGCCGCTCCGTAGGGCGTCTGGAAGCCCAGGAAAGCGTGCGGGGCGCAGCCGCCCGCGCCAGGTCGCTGCACCGGCGCCCAGCCGGGGCCGCCGGCGGGCGGGAGGGGGGCGGACGCTGCAGGGGGAAGCGTGCTGCTCCCCTGCCGCACGGGGTGGGGACCGGGCAGCGGGCGGCCGCTCACCACGGCGGGCGCCTGTCCGGGGGCAAACATGCGCGCTTGCTGCGCGGCAAACAGCTGCGCTGCGTGTCGCTGCTGCTGCGCCTGCTGTGCCTGCGCCTGCGCGGTCTGCCTGGGGCCCGTGGGCTGCAGCCGCAGCGGGCCCTGCGCAGGCAGGGACCCACGCTGACCCGGCAGGCCAGCCTGCTGTGCCTGCAGCGCCACCTGACGCTGGCGCTGCATGAGGATAGCGTGGTGCAGCAGGAGCTGCTGGCGCTGCGCTGGCGTCAGGTCCGCCAGCATCTGCGAGGGGCCGGGGGTCGGGCGCGGGCGGCGCGCCAGCGGTGTCGTGATCGCCGCCGACGCCCGGCGGCCGGGGCGGGGGCGCCGGCCCGGAGGACCCCGGCTGCGACGCGCTGCCAGGCCCCGCCGGCCGCGGCTGCACGGCCACCGCCTGCCCCTGGTACCGAGCCTGGTGCTGCTGGTACTGGGCCTCAGGCCGCATCAGTGCCGCCTGCGGCGCGGCATCGACGGCCGGCACCCTCGGCCTCTGCACGGGGTCGGGTGGGGGGAGCGGGAGTGGCGCCGCACTCGGCCCCGGCGCAGCCAGATGGGCAGGGGCTCGCCTTCCCACAGGTGCTGCACGGGCTTGGGCGGGGGGCGGGGCGGGGTTCAGTGCCATCCCGCCGGCGGGCACCGCCACCCGGTACTGCCGCTTGCGCTGAGGGGTCACCGACCGCTTCCCGCGGGCGTGCTTGGGAGGGACGAGCAGGGGGCTCCCGGGCTGCTCATCCAGCGGATCCTTGGAGGGGGCTGCACGGTGGGCGGGGAGATTGACGGGCTTGTTCGGCGGCATCGAGGGTTTCAGTCATGCAAGTGGCACGCTGCGTCGAAATCCGACACTCCGCGGGCCAAAGCATGCGATGCACAATCATGAATGCGGCCAGAGCATCCACTGCCCCTACACATTGTCATCTGCCCCACCCCAGACCAGCAAGCCGCAGCACACACAGCGCGCCCTCACCTGGGGGGCTGGCCCGCACGGCAGCAAAGGGAGTGGGCTCGAAGCTCTGACTCCTGGACCGCTTACCCCCGCGGGGGGGTGGTGCAGGCCTGCTCAGAACCCCGCCGCTGGCTCGGCAGGTGGCCGCGTGAGCGTCGGCAGCCGCTCGCATCAGCACCTTGTTGCACCTGGAGCAGGCCACCAGGTCCAGGTTCCCTGCACCCCGGCACCTCTGCGCGCCACGCTGTAGGTCAGCTGAGTGCAGGGGCGGGGGGCTGGGCATGGCCCGGCGGGCATTAGCGGCACACGGCAGGGGTCCGCGCGAGGGGTTCTGAGTACGGGCGAGGACCTTTGCGCTGGCCTGGCATGCCTTCCTGTCTCGTGAGGGTGGGTGGAGGAGTCAAGACGACGGTCGATGCTGGCGTTTCGGCACACAGGCACAGCATAGCTCAGCATAGCACAGGGGGGGTGTTCCACCACCTCCCATGAGACGCAGCAGGGGTTCCTGCATGATACAATGAAGAGCTTCACAAACCATCAGTCTCACCCTGCTGGAGCAGCCAGAGACTCCAAGGGAAACACTGACGCCAACCAGTCGACAAAGAGGTCTGGGAACTCTGATTGGAGTGCTGCAGGCAGGGTCGTCACACTCTCCGCTAGCTCTGCGGGGAAGGGACACATTTGCATGGCATGTGAGATCCGAGTTTCTTGTTTTGGAGGCGCTTCAAGATAAAAATACAGCAAGGTCAGGGTATGGCCGGGGGCGCCCTGAGCAAAGGCCTCACCAATGCGGAGCGCATTGATGTCCTGCATGTTCGGCATCCCCTCAGAATCTCGAACGGATACAATGGGTCCATTCGCGGCAGAGTGTGTATATCGGCTGAGGAGGGCCCCTCCGCAGCATCGGAGCTCCGGGGATACAATCGGCGCGGTGCAGAGCCAGCATAAAGGACCGAAAGGCCTCGCTCACTGAGCCACTGATGTCGGCGCACGGTCAGGTCTCGGATTCGGCGTCGTTACGTATCGCTGGCATGACAATCTGTGTGACGAAGACCGTGGTGATGTAACATCTCGGCTCTCGTGCAATCACTGTGAGGTTGGGGAGGACTTGTCGCGCGCGAATTTAACCTCACTCCGGACAGCTTCGATGGCCCGATGGGCACCCGGTGTCGCATGCATCATGTGTACATTCTACAATTATCTTCATGGCTGACCTGGATAAACCCGCCGTTGTTATCGACCAGGGGGCCTCGGGCATCCGTGCGGGTAGGTCGCAGGTGGCTTCGACCTGAAACTCCTCCGTGCCCTGCTCCTTCCCATGTCTCATGCTATACATCTCCTTGCCACTAGGCCTGGCGGGAGAAGACTTCCCTCTCGTGGAGTTGAGATCCAGGAGTGACAATGAGCTTGGCAAGGGACCCGTTGATCCAGGGGTGAGGTGCCTGGCTTTCAATGCACAAAATCAGACGGCTTTGCTTTGAATGATTCAGTCGTGTTCCACACCGTGAACCGCCCCCATCTCCCAACCAGGGAGGCTGTGAGTCGTGGCACAGCGTTTTCCAAGCCCTGGGAGTGGGTGCAGAGGGCAGGAGGTTGCTCATCTGCGAGCCCTTTGGCACCAGCGCTCATCAGCGGAAGGAGCGCTTGGAGTTGGCCTTTGAAGAGCACCGCGTCTCTGCAGTCTTCATGCAGGTGATACGAGCAAGATTCTGCTTTCCTGCAAATACCATCCATCCATTGGAGTAGACGTCCTGGGACCAAGATTCTGCGCGGCACTGGTTCGTACTCATGGTCCTGGCCCTTCCCACCTTCAGCTCCAGCCTGTGCTCACGCTCTACGCGCTGGGCCTGCTGACTGGACTGGTTCTGGACTGCGGCGAGATGGGGTGCCGGGCGGTGAGTGGGTTACCCCCATGTGAGCTGTACTGCTTGGTGGGTCGCCCTAGGCATCCAGACTGAGGATTCATCACCTACCTCAGAGATCACACAATGCCTCAGTTGTAAGTATAGCTCCTCTTCTGATACATCATTTACAGGCCCCTGTGATAGACGGGTATGTCCTGCCGCATGCCTTCAAGAGCCAGGCGGTGGGGGGCCGCCACGTGGCAGCCCGCCTGCTGGACCTGCTGCGAAGGCGGGGGTATGCACTTAGCCGAGACACTTCCCTGGCAGCCGTCACAGCAGCCAAGGAGAAGCTGTGCTACCTCGCTGTCGACAGGGAGGCCGAGGCAAAGGTGGGGATAAAGATAACTGCTTCTTGATTGTCCACACATGCTACATACCGAGTCCACAAAGGGTGCCCTGCCCTGAGCATCCTTGGGCACATCATTCAGGTTCCCACAACCCTGCCTGCCGTTGGGGCATGCCCTACATGCACCGGACTGCCACTGCATGCTCTGCTACTGTACTACTCAGCCGCTTGACCCTCTTCCCTACCCCCTCCCCCCAGCTGGCCCGGGAGACTACGGTGGGCGTGACCACCTACACGCTGCCAGACGGGCACCGGCTGCGGCTGGGTGCTGAGCGCTTCATGGCCCCGGAGGTCCTGTTTGATCCGCAGGTCATGGGCCTGGAGGCGCCTGGACTGGCCCAGCTGGCTCACGATGCCATACAGGTGGACGCAGGAAGCTGCAGGGTAGCTGCACGTGCTTTGCTTTCCCAATCATGTCCCATCTTTGCCGCATCATCGTCACCGGAATCTAAGCTGCCACCTGCACATCAACACGTCCCGGCACCCACAACATCTTCACTCGCCAGGCTGCTGACATCGATTGTCGGAGGGCTCTGTACCAGCGAATGGTGCTCGCTGGCGGCGGCTCGCTCTTCCCCGGCTGCTCGGCCAGGCTGGCCAAGGATGTCAGGACGTTGCATGCCAGCCTGGCGGGCGTGACATCCGCAGAAGCCGGGTCAAAGAAGATGAAGATCAACGTCGATGCCGTGCCACGACGGAAACACCTGGTGTGCAATCGTTGTTCGTCACAGGGCTCCAATGCAGAATGGTGTATTTGACAAAGCAGCTGCTTGATTGCCCAAACCCATCAGTGTCACCATTTCTCTCCCACACTCCCTTGCAGGTCTTCATGGGCGCTGCTGCCCTGGCAGACATCATGCAGGACCAGGGGGACGCATGGGTGTCGGCACGGGAGTGGGCAGAGGATCCCACAAGAGCAGCTGCTCGCTGCGGCTCTAATTGACTCACAGAACATGGGACCCTGACAGGCACTTTCAGCTCGCTATGCAAGCATGCTGGACGCTTCACAGTACTTTAACCTATGGGAAGTCGGCACAAGAAACACTTGATGGGTGCATGGGACTTAAAGAGTAGCTTCTTCCTGATATTGTGTTGTCCATGACAACTCCCGCCATCATCTGACTCAGCACAACTCGACCTCGTCCGACACACCACTTGCGATCGTCACTTCCCCCACGAGCCACCAACCGCCAGAATCCCTTCGATCATACACATGCAGGGCTCGATGCTCACTCTGAACCCCCCTCGGCACTGCCCGGCCTTCTCGGCCGGGGCTCGGAAGGGGCCCCGACCCACCGTGCGCAGCGCCAGGCTGGCTGTGCGCGTCAGGGCCACCCAGGCTGCCGATGCCTACATCTCCCCATCTTCGAGGACGGCTGCAACCGAGCTGCAGGCTCTGGAGCGCTTCAGCGAGGTGAGGGGGCAGTTTCTACATACGGTTTGCACCTCTCGGCAAGCGCTGCAGGTGCCCTTACTTACCCCGTGGGCTCCCTCCCCCATCGCGCAGATCGTCCCCGACGTGCTACTCAGCCAAACCCTTCAATCTGTCGAGGCTCCCAAGGCCGCCACCTCCTCCCGCGGCGTGCTGGCGGGCATCCTGAGCTCCCCCTCCAGCTTTGGGCGCTACAAGGTGTGAGAGAGATGTGGAGTTGATCAGGCAGCAGTGATTTCTTTGCTCTATTGGGCGACTGGAGGGGGGCAGCTCAGGTATGGCTCCCTGCCGAAGATTACGCGTCCCACCCCATCCACCTGGTGAATCATGCTCGCATGCCCACCCCACGCAAGCACAGTTTGCGGTGGAGCAGGCGCGGCACTACGACCGCGCCGCCCAGGCCTCAAGCCCCGCAGAGGCAGCCTCCCTGCGGGTGGACAAGGCCCTCGTCAACGTCGGCTCCATGTTCCTGGAGAACGTCTCCGGTCGCGTGTCCACCGAGGTCGACCCCCGCGCCCACGACAGCGAGGGTGCGGCGGCGAGCGGGCAGGGGATCCTTGCGTGTGCCTGGCTGGGCGCGCTGGTTGCAGGAGCGGTTAGTCGTGCATGCCCGACACACTCGGCAGCCTGCTGCACAATGGCGACGCCATCCTTTGAGCCCCTCCAAACCCATGTCCTCTGCCTCCGATCAATGACGTTCATCCCTCCCCTTTCCGACCCACGACTGTCCCTTGCAGAGGCCCTGGTCGCGCGAGGCCAGAGCCTCATCCGGTTGTACGAGGAGGTGGGCGTGTCGCGCGACCGTGTCGTCCTGCGCATCCCCGCCACCTGGGCCGGCATCCGCGCGGCGGCCGCGCTGGAAGCCGAGGGCATTGCCACCCACCTGGTCCTGGTCTACGGCTTCACCCAGGGCGCCGCGGCGGCCCAGGCCGGCGTGTCGGTCATCCAACCCAACGTGGGGGCCGTGGCCGACTGGTACAAGCGCCACCCGGGCGTGATCAAGAACCCCAAGGTGGGTTTGGTGTGAGAAGTGGCGGGAAGGCGTGGCGGCGCCCAGGGCCGCCACACATCAGCTGCATCAGGTTCTCATTCAAAGTGTCAAGCATCCTGGCCGGACCCTCCAACCCCCCCCTGATCCTCCCCTCCACGCCATGCGCCAGGGTCCGCGGGAGGCCGCGCTGGCTGTGGCTGACGAGTACGGCGAGAGCGTCAACCCCGGGCTGGTGCTGGTGGAGACGCTTTACCATTACGTCAAGCGCTTCCACCCCAAGACGCGCATCATGGCCTCCGGCCTGCGCACCAAGGCCGAGGCGCTGCGCCTGGCGGGCTGCGACTACCTGGTGGTGGGGCCGCGCGTGCTGGAGGCCCTGGCAGCAGCCGCCACACTGGAGGGCTACAACGACGGCCTTCGCGCCGACGAGGACGAGGCGCCGGGCGAGCTGGCGCCCGCGCTCACCCCCGCCGCCGCGCAGGCCCACGACTTCTCCGACCAGGAGACGGCCACCCTGGACCGAGCCCTGTTCGAGGACAGGCTTGGCCTGGCCGCGCGGGAGCTGCTGCGCGAGGGCGTGGCCCGCCTCATCGGCGACGCCGAGCGCCTGGAGGCCTACTTCCTGAACCTCGCCGGCGGGCAGGAGTGAGGGGCAGGGAGGGAGGGGGCGGGTGGGGGGTGCAGGGCTGGTGCTCCGGCCCAGCCCGTCTGTCCTGGCATGAGGGATTCGCACCCGGCCACGTGACCGAGCCGCCTGGCAACCCGCGAGAAACCGACGGGGCACGGCTCGGCAGACGCGGGGGCCGGCCCCGCTCCCAACCAGACCTGCACACCTCCCCCCACTGTCTGTGCTGCGCCCCGGCGATGTCCCGGACCCTAGCTCTTTAGCTCTCTGTCGTTCACCGTGCCTCGTTGTAATCACCCCCCTCCCGTGTTCGGAGTCTGCTAGCGTCACCAGGGGTTGATGAGGATGCCATCCGCAGCACCAGCCCTCCCACAACCCTGGCATGGCCCCCCTCCGCACTGCTGGCGATCGTGTGCCTGATTTGACACCTGCGCTGTGACACACAAAGCCCCCGAGTAAGGTCAGGTTAGGCTGGCGAGGCGCAGCGCGGCTTCTCGGTGGCCCGGCTCCAGGACCAGGACGTGCTCCAGGTCGGCGCGCGCGGCGGCGTGCTCGCCCAGCGCCTGCGCCGCAGCAGCGCGGCGCAGTAGCGCCTTGGCGTTGTCGGGCTGCGCCGCCAGTACCGCCTCCGCGTCGGCGCCCGCCTCCCGCCAGCGCTGGAGGTGGAGCAGCGCCTGCGCCCGGTTGTTCCGCGCGGCCACCAGGCCGGACTCGGCCTCCAGTGCCTGGGTGTACAGCCGCACCGCTGTCTCCCACTCACACCGCTTGAAGGCTGTGGTCATGGGAGGAGGGTGTGGAAGGGCGTGTGTGTACAGGATTGGTAGGGAGCGTGGGAGGACATGAGAGGCTAGTAGCGAGGATGACGCTCGACATGCACGTCAAAAAACTGCCTTCATGATGTGGTGGATCGTAGAATGGGGCACAGTAAGTGCAGCCAAAGCCATGACTCGCACCCCCTGCCAGGCGGCCTTGCTCCATTCCATTGAGCCATGCGCCTCATGCCTCCCTTATACTATGACCCCCCTCCCACAGGCCGTCACAGCCATCACCACCTCAAACCCCTCCTACCCCATCCCCCCCCCACACACACCTGCATTGCCCTGCTGCTTGAGCGCATCGGCGGGCGAGGGGCTGGAGGCGGGCCCCGGACCGGCCCCCTCCGCCTGCATGCGTTGCAAGATGGCCTGCGCGCCCTCCCCCCGCCGCGCCTCGGCATTCTTGGCCCCCGCGGCCGCCACCCAGGGCGCGGAAGAGGACAGGTCGTTGGCGCCAAAGTCCAGGCGGCGGAAGGCCTCGCCGTCGTCCAGGACGCGCGACAAGAAAGCGTCGCCGCGCACCTGCAGTGGCTTGCCGCAGAGGGTGGCCAGCTCGCTGGCCCGCGCGTTGAAGGGCGCCTCGCGGATGGACCCCTCGTCGTCCACGTACATGTTCACGCCCACGAAGCCATGGACCGGCAGGTTGGGCAGCAGCGCGATGCTCTCCACCATGTTCAGCGAGGTGGCCGCTACCAGCAGGCGGTCGTCGGGCGCCGCGGCGCCCGCCGGCAGCTTGGCGCGCAGCTGCGCGACCTGCGCGGCCTGCTGGGCGGGGGTTTTGACCGGGCTGGTGCGCGCAAAGTGGGCCTGGAGAGTGGTGATGGGATTGGAGTAATCAGGTTTGGGGGCGTTGAGATGCGAGCAGAGGGGCTCACATGCTGGTGGGTGAAATGGTGGGGGCTGGAGCCTGGGCAGGTCACAGGGTATGCCCTGCACCCCACATGCATCTTACTGCTGCTGCTTCACTTCTGTGACACCTAAACATTCAGAGGGAGCATCTTGTTCTCCTTGCCACACCTTGATCTCATCTAAGAGGCACTCTACCTCCTTGCCCTCCTTCCACACGAGCGTCTTCTCCTCGGGAGGCTGCGACCTGAGTGAAGTTGAAATCGAGTATGTACACTTATACAGGTATATGTATATATTCACATTACCAATCCAGCAGGCTGAATGTTTCTACACCATCGAGCACGCAGGCCCGCTCCACGCCACTGCTCACGGGTCTGCTGGAATGTGGACGTACTGAAAGCTAGGCATGGTGCTCCCGCTACGGCACTGCCTATGTGCAAACGTTTACTGGCTGATGCAATTAGGATATGTTACATCTCATCTTTGCTAGGTTGCAGATGGGAGCGTATATGCATTCCCAAGACGTTTCCAGGCGGGCAGGAAATCTATACAGGCGCGGGCGCGCGATGCGCCGAGACACGTCCGAACCGCCTCTGTGTGCCTCTTCCCACTATTTACTCGGTACAAAGTGAAGCCATTACAGGACACAGCTGAAAAGACCTAAACCCAAACCTCGTAGACCAGGAACTCCTGACAAAATAATTACACTGACAGCATTGGTACCTCTTCTCACTGTCCATCCACACCCTGTTCAGAGTCTCGTCGCCACTTCTTGGCTCGGCCGTCACTGTCAGCCACCCCGTCCACTGGCCGCTTGCGTAGCTCTGCGGGAGTGGACAGCGAGGTGAGAGATGCTGCACGCCACAGTACTAACTCGGGACCGTGTGCAGATGGCAAGCCTTCAATCCTGACGGAAATACCTCCAATTGCAATATCCTGGGCAACAGGCCCACCTCATACCTCCAACCACCCACCTGCTGCAGTTTTGCTGGGCAGGGCCGTGCCCTCCTCCACGATCTCGAAGCCCTCCTCCTCGACTTCACTGCCATCGTCGGGCTGGGGACCCGCACCCTCCTTCCCAAAAGTGCTGGCAGGCAGCTCGCCCCGGATCTCCCACCTCAGCGGTTCTGCATCTTCATCCCAAGTGTCCTGCAATGGAGGATGTACATGACGGAGATGAACCCTAGAACTCACAGCGCGCCTCAGCACGGTTGCTGCCTGTCAGCTGGAGGTGCACAGACCATGGCACCCCTTCACCCATGAGGATGTTAGCTCTTCGGAGCGGCAAGCAGGCTATGCTTGCACACCGCATATTTCTCACCTTATGCTGCACGAGGATGCGGAAGCTGGTCTGCTGCGCCTGATCTGTGACCTCGACCAGCGTACCCGTGGCAAACCCGCCGCCCGGCAGCTGACTGAGGGGCTTTGTCAAGTTCTGCGAGTGGAACGCCACCTGGCAATGCGCGGGGGAGGCAGGGGATCGGCTTGGGCAGAGGCTGCACCAACGATTCCCTGAGGGCACATGAGCAGCTCGAAGTCTTCGGGGGCGCCCACCAAGCCTCAACCAGCACCAACCGTTTCCCCATGTGGGCAGCACAGTCCCTCCTCGCACCTCATCCTCCTCCAGGTCCTCGCCCTCCTCGTACATGAAGCTCCCCGCCACGAGCGTCGGCTCCACCAGTGCCATTCGTCCCCTAAGGACCTGTACGAGGGGGACACGGGAACGGGGGTCTGCACAGGTGATGCAGACTATTGACGCCTGGGCCGTGAAAGCAAAGCCATACTTCCGGCCAGACAACATGACGGGCCCACACCAATCATGTCCAGCATCCCCACCTGTGTGATGAGGTCCCCCAGGGTCAGGGCATGCAGGTCGGCGTGCAGCAGCAGCTGCGCCTTGCCGCAGATGACGCAGTTGGGGTTGGGTTCCGGCGACTGCATGGGCGTCAGCAGCTTCTTGTTACTCGCCTCCGCAAGCAAGAAAGTGGTGTGGCACGCCTTTGACTGGCCTGCGGTGGGAATATGGGGCCAAGGAGAGCAGCATTGGAAGGGTGCATCCACATGCAAGCTACTGCCGCTGGCATTGTTTGGCCAGAACGCCATCACTGAAGTCTCAGTGAACTGCGATCGCCACCCCACTATTCCCACCTGCCAGAAGCTTCATGGCCTCCACCACGATGAGCCCTGAGGCAATGGCGTTGGTCGTCGCCACGGCGTGGATGATGTTGCCCGCCATTCCCTGGCAGGTGGCGGACAGGTGGGCAAGGTGTACATTTGGGGAGTGGACCTGAGCCCTGCGGCCAGTTCTTAGCCACCCAAGGAATGAACGAGGTTGCAGAGTCGGCCCACCCTTCAAGCTTCCCAATCGTCCACCGACCACGCTGCTCCCCATGCAGTCCCTTCCAGCCGCCAAAAACACCCTGGGAGGCTCCCTACACCCCAACAGCCTCTTTCCCTATCCACCCAGCCACACGCCCACAAACCTTGGCCTCGAAGAGGGTCTGGGGGGGGATGCCGTAGCAGTGTGAACGCAGGTTGGCGGCGGCCGCCACAAACTCCGTCGCCAGTGCGTCGTCTTTATCGAAGCGCAGCGCGCCCACCTCTTCGGCCCGGTGGGTGAGGAAAGCGCGGACGCTGGCCAGGAACACGGCCGCGCTGTCCTCCGGCGCCCAGGCGCGCTGGGCGTCGGGCAGGCCCAGCGCGGAAGACATGCCCGAGGCTGCGACGCCTGGCCCACGCCCCGCCGCGCTTTCCTCGGCCAGCCGCACACGCTCGCCCACCGCTGCTAAATCCAGGGCGCAGGGCGTCGGGGGCTCCCGCCCCTTCCACATCTCCTCCACCCCAGCCAGGCGCTCCATGTCGGCGACAAACACCGCCTGGAAGACGCGGAGGGCGTACTCTTCCGCCGGCTCGCCGCTGCGGCGCAGGAGCGCAGGGCCTGCCGTCGTTGCTGCCTCTGCTGAGGCATCCCCTGCGCGGCCGGGAACAGGGTGTCGTGCTTCTCCCTCTCGCCGCACTGAGAATGTCACAGGACAATCGGCACAGGGCTCTCATGCACACACCGACCCCCCCCCCCCCCCCCCCAAACTCCCACACCATGCCTGGGTCCTCGCCGGCGTCGTCCAGGTCGGTGGCGGCTTCTGGCGGCCCAAAGAGCCTGGCGAAGAGGAGGTCCTTGGCCCACACAATGCAATGGATGGGCTTGTCCGGGGTGTTGCGGATGGTGCACACCGGGTAGGTCTTGGGCACGGGTTTGGGCTGGCACTCAAAGCACTCGGTGACGCCGCCCAGGTGCACGCTGACCTGGCAAGAGATGGGTTTGGGCGAGGCAACCGTTGAGTTCGAGCGTGAGGATGCGGGTCGGGTCGACCCCGCGGGTTTCCTCCACTCGTGCCCGCGCCATGGGCGCTGGTGCCTGATCCCCTGCCCCTAGCCCCACACTCTGTGTGCCACTGCATCCCACACCGCCCCCCCCCCTCAAGGCCTCATGTGGCCTCGTCCACCACCCGCACCCTCCTCCGACACACCTGGCCCAGGTACCCTGCAGTACCGCTCTCCACGAGGGGCACGCGCGCCGCCAGGCACAGCCGGTTGACGTGGCGCCGTGCCTCCAAGTTGTCCAGCCCGTTCAAGACCAGGTCGAAGCCGGAAACAAAGTCTGCGCTGAACCGCGCCTCCTTAACGTTGGCTCGGTGCGCGGTGATGCTGACCCCGGGGACGATCGCCTGCACCGCCGCCGCAGCGACCGAGGCCTTGCTCTGCCCCACGTGCTGTTGCCTGAACAGGAACTGCCTGTTCAGGTTGCTGGTTTCGATTGTGTCCAGGTCGATCTGACAGAGGTGGGGGGGGGTTGGTGGGGGGGGACATGATGATCAAGACCTCAGAAGTGGGACGGACAGGGCCACAGAGGTGGGGAATGCGTCTCATCTCATCAAAGAACCGGAATCTGCACCACCAAGATGAGCGTACCACTACTAAATTCTTGAATCCACTCATTGCCAAGGTTTTGAGTAGCTCACAGCCGATTCCTCCCGCCCCGACAACAAGCACCTTGGCCTCCCCGATCTGGGACACGGGAAGTGAACAATGCGCGTTGGATACAAATTTTTGAACCAACCCCAATGAGGTGTGCGTTCCACACCAGATCAGCGCCCATGCGCACCCTGGTTCGCATGGCGTAGCTGGTGGCACCCAGAGGCCAGGGGATGGCACCACCCTCGCTCGGGGCCACCATGGCCATCCTACGTGGAATAAATATATCTTTGAAGGAGCGAGACTCTGCATTGATGTGTATTCACACATGCGTATTCATAACTCTACCCTCTGGTCGTCGAATACGCGCGCGCGCGTAATGGTTTCATATCAAGGGTGCGCCTTCACTTACAGGGAGAGGTGTTACAAAGTTCCTTGGGGCTTGGGTACACTTGGGAGTTGACGGTATTATCAGGGTACAGTTCAACTGTGCAGTGTGCATGGAAGGCACAGCCAAGCTCCGGGCAAAGAAACAGATGGGAAAGTGATGGCACAGGTCTCAAGCCTGGACAGCTACCATGCATGGCTCCTGCTCAGGCGCTTGGACCTCCGCCCTCCTCTTCTGCAGTGCTAAGAATCTGCACCGTGAGAAGGAGGATCGGTGTCAATATGTTCGGCAGGCTTCCGCCGCCCACCCTTGCACCCAAGCCACTGAACAGTGGTCCTGCACCTACTCAGTCCCACAAGACGCTAATGGAGCCCTGGGAATCACTCACTGTGCGTGTGTGAGACTGGCCGCAGTGCTCTGGTATCTGACCAGAGACAGTCCAGCACGGATGGAGCGAAGGCTGGCCTGCCCGCCCCTGGCCCCCGCCTTGGAAATGAGCTGGTCAATGGTCTGCACCCGGGTCCAGCCCTCCTGCTGGGCAATCTCGGGCAGGAACGTGGCACTGCGGGTGCCCCCGGTGAGGGGGCACGCAAACTCGATGATGATGCCATGCACTCCCGGGACCCAGTCCTCCCAGGAACCGCCCGTCTCAAATGAATGCAGGAGGGACACGGTGCACTCCAGCGCTGGCAGCTCATGGGCCTCGATGGGTGGGAAACGGCGGTCGTGCAGCGCACTGCAGCGTGGGAAGTGAGACGCTCTTGTTCGTCTGGAGCGCATTGGTCTCTGGTTGGGATCGGCCAGGCAGGTCTGGACATTGCTGGTGTGTCCCAGAGTCCAGGTCCCATCCCCCAGACCTGGTCAGGGCATAGTCGTGGAGGGCCTGATGCAGACGGCGGGGCTCCAGAATGCCGATGCAGCCCCGCAGGCGTCGCTCACCATTCCTGCTAGCTTTCTTCCAGGTCACGAATAAGGGGCTGCGGGTGGGTGGGCGTGGGTGCATCGTGTTGCCCAGGCCTCCCCAGCATATTCGCCTGGTGCATACCTCGGGCCCTGCCTCGCCGAGGTCTCAACTGCTCGCATCCATAGCTTACCAGTTCCAATTCTCAAAGTTTGGTGTTTCTCGATAGTGGTCGTGCCTCGAAAAATGGTTGATCAGGGCTTGGAACGCGTATCGGACGTGCTCCTCCGACACGGTGAGCTCGCCGGTGGGAAGACTGGACCCCTGCATCGCAGGGGACCCAATAAAAGAATACGCCGCGGAGATTTAGGCTTCAAAGCTACCAGTCTCTGGCTTGAATCTAATCTTCGCGAATGGCATCCCCCGGAGCCATCGTCGAGCATGATTTCTTCCCACATTCCAAAATACTCCCCAATGGGCTGATTCGCCTGAGGTTGAAAAGCTCTGCGATAAGTGCGTGTACCATGCAAAGTAATGTAAAAATACTCATTTCCCAGTCCTAGAATGTAAGAAGCTGAGTTTTGCCAATCAGATGGCGAAATCTGAACCCCTTGCCGACTCAGGGTCCTTCAAGGAGGCCACACGCCAGGGGCTTTCGAGTTGGGTATTATCACGCAACGCATCGAAAAGGGAATGGACTAGGAAGTAACGGGAGTAACAGTGCGGCATTCGCCAGGCACTCCAAAGCCTTGCGTTGTCGTGGGAGCTTCGCCGATCGGATTATGCGAGACTACAACCAGTCGCAGATGATTAACAGGTATGAAGCTTGCCCAAATGGTAGAAATTGGCTGCTTGTGCATTGTTCGATAGAAATGTCACGCTCAGGCTCGCTGCAGACCTTGAAGCCCTACAGCGCTCCGGGCGGCAGGGAATCTTAACAAATTTCGGCGGGAAGGCTCGGATGGGGCACGGAGAGCCCGTTGTGCCGACCCGAGGGCGCCACTCCCGCCTCGCCCAGCGGTCCTCGCGGGTCCTGAAGTCGAGGAAACACGGCGATTGCACGGATACCGGGGCGTGATCGTGTGTGGCGCACGATAGGGTTCTTTCCCCCTTGTGTGACCTAGGCATGGTGCAAGTCACCGGCACCATGAACTCCGGCTCAAGCAACAGCGATGAGCAGCTCATAGACAGACGACTCACCATTAGATGGGGCCCCACAGAGGAGGAACTGATCGAGCGGCAGGACACATTCAATGGCAGCGTCCCGGATGAGACTGCAGCCGAAATTGCGTCGCTGCACGGCAACTCGGTGAGAGGCTCTGCCGGTACCTGCTTTGCCCCTCCTTCTCCCTCCCTCGTGGTCATTCTTATCTTCCCAAATCCTGCGCAGGCCGCACAACGTCGAGCCATCACAGAGTTGCTGTTTTTCGCCTGCGTCGGCGACCTCAAACGGTGCCAACGTATCGTACGCCTGTGGAACCTGAAGGTGCGGCTGGCACGCGATGTTCACCTGCCAGACTGGCAACTGCGCGATCTGCTTAGCTTATCCAACCTGGAACTACTCGCTCCAAAGTTTGAGCACTTCCACCCTCCCTCATCCCCACCTGCAACCCATCGACAGGTGGCCGCACCTGATTGCTGCGACTATGACAAGCGAACCCCCTTGTGAGAGCGGTGGTGTAGCCAGCTTGCAACGCTTTCCATGAGAGATCACGTGCGTTTATTAGGGCTTCAGCTCTCTCAGGAGTCATCTCTCCAACACATCTCAGGCACCTAGCTGCCAGCGAAGGGGCTTACAGCGTCACTGAATGGCTCCTTGCCGAGGGTGTGAATGTCAATGCGCTCGACCGTTTCAACCGCACCCCCTTGGAGGTGAGATCTGTTGTACGACGATGCGTGTTGTGCTCAGCACACGGGTCAGGAGCTCCTGACGCCTTGTGACTCTTGAATCGACCACCCACGGCAGCTGCCTCGATGTGGTTATACCTTCTTCCCGGCCTCCAAGGGGACCCATGCCCCACAGCAAGTAGCGATCTCACCCCCCGACATGCGCCATTTGTTCCCTCAGGATGCTGTGCGTGGCGACTTCAACCTGGTGGCCTCCCTCCTGATGAAGGCTGGCGGCAAGGTTCACGCCTCTGGCAAGGTGTGGTGAGGAGGAAACTTGTGAGGAGACGCAGGGCAATGGTGTGCTTTGAAATGTACCACTATGGCTGGGATGCCTATCGCCAGCAGGTTGCCGAAAGGAATAGGCTTTGTGTGTGTATGGCAGATCATCCCTGCAGCAAGCATACACTTCCATTCTTACTGCAGTTGATACCGCTGGAGGACTCCGAGCTGGTCAATGGCCTCGGCTTCCGTGCGCCCCAGCAAAAGGCGTCGGGCTTTGCCCTCGAGTGGGAGCTGGACCCCTCCACCATCCACATCCGGGAGAAGCTGGGCGAGGGAGAGTTTGGCGTCGTGCACCGAGCCAAGTGGTGAGTGGGGCTGCTGCAGGGTCTGCTTGGTGGTCTGGCTCGGGTCCTGGCAGCTGCTGCTCCTGAATGCGCTGGCATCTGCTGTTTATGGCAAGTGCGCAGCCTCCTAGCACTCCTGGCAGTCCCCTTTCCCAACTCCATGCCCCTGCCTGACCCTTCTGCAAGTCCATTCACCGTCACTCCCCCTCCCCGCACCGCCAGGTTTGGCACGGTAGTGGCCGCCAAGGTGCTCAAGGCCTCCTCTGAGATCGCGGTGAATGACTTCAGGGCAGAGATCGAGATCCTGCAGCGTGTCCACCATCCCAACTGCGTGCAGGTATGGGGCAGTGGGGTAGGGGGCAGGGGTGGTTAGGAGGACGCCTGTAAAGGTGTGTGTGGTGGGGGTGGGGGGGGGGGGGGGGTGGGGGGGGGGTGAGGGACCTTGTGGGTGAGGCAGAGGCAAGACCAGGGGGAGTACCTGGCATGCATGGGGCAAC